>NC_046158.1:82079318-82249318 GCF_011064425.1 Rattus rattus | reverse complement strand
AATTCATCTTGTCTAGGGCTACCCAGCTAGAGAGTCTTCCGGTTGGCTTTAGAGCCTAGGCCGAGCTAAGACTTTACTTAGTTGTCAGTCTAAAAGGCTGAAGAAAACCTGATTCCCTCTTACTGGTTCATGATGGCTTAGCCTCTCCCAAGCTGGGTCCAAAACCATGGAGACTTTTCTACAGACAGAATGGTGTGTGCTTAATTCCAGAGAATGCCTGGATCATTTAGTATGCTGCCAGTTCCTAGTTAAAAATCAGAAGGCTGTGTAGACAGTTTACCAATCATCAGGGTATTTGGATAGCGTCAGTAATATGTAGGAAAGGCAGTTTATGTCATATTATCTACTTCTTTGGACGCTTGCTTTCCTCCATGGGTTAGATTGGACTGTAAGGTGACTTTCCTGGCTACATGATCTTTGTCAGGAAAAGTGGTCTTCGCCAGTGTATGTTCATACATTCGCCTCCTAACTGCTCCTTGGAAGTCTCAGTAAAATCCTCTGTATATATCCCTGTGCAACATCAGTTTTGTACTGGGGCGAGCTTTCAATTTCCTGAGAAAAGAGTTGTTTTTTCCTCAAATAATTATTATGACCAACCTATGTCTGTCTTTATCATCATGCTGTGCATATTTTCACTCTATTCGCCAGGAGACAGCGCTGGGCAGACAGTGCCTTCAGTGGTTAGAGAATGGAGCTCTCCGAGTATTAGACCAGTTAGGTACAAAGCCCAGTGTACTTGTGGCGTTCCTCATCACTGTAACAAAATACTTGGAGGAAGCCACTCAAGGAAGGAGGTTGGCTCACGGCTTGAGTGGAAGGAAGGCATGGGGATGGACGCAGCTCTGGGTGCCACAGAGCGTGAGGCATCTGAGCACACGGCATCCGCAGTCAGGAAGCAGAGAGAGGTGCGTGCAGGCACCCTGCTCTCTTGCTCTCTCTTTTCCTCTCTTGTCAATCTGAGACCCCAGCCCATGGGATGGTGCTGACAGTGTGGATCTAGCTGCTGGCCTTCCTCAGTTCAGCCTCTCTGGACATAGCTAGAGGTGTGATTCTACGTACAGTCAAGTTGACCCTGAAGCTCAAACCCCATTCCCAGTCCCTTCCTGCACTGACCTCCAGCAAGGTCCTCCTTTGTTTTGCAGTTTTCTTACACATATAATGAAAGTTAATGTTACATTTGCTTGATTCTCAGACCCACGTTCTTTAAGCATTTTTTAACATCTCCGAAATCCAAATGTTCATCATGGTCTAATTAACACATCTTTTTCTTTTTAATGATGCCTTACGTTTATCTAAATGCAGTACCTCCCTCTTCGGGCTATTCTAAGAACTGTGTGAGGTACCATATATAAAAACCACTTGGTACATGAGCGTCATGAAATGCCATTGCCTTCCCTTTTCACACCCAGTCCCCGGAACCACACTCAGCCTTGCCGTTGACTCATGTTTCGCTCTTAGCCATTCTCCCCTTTATAGTTAAACTTCATTTGTTTTGTTTTAGCCAGGGCAAGAAATTTGCAGCAAAAGAAGTGGATGGTATGCTCAAATATATTAGTGATGGCTACCACCAAACCACCCAGAATCATACATAATAAAAATACCAGCACTACTGAAAAGGAGCAACCAAGTCCACACCATGTGTCTAAGTTGACCAGGAAGAGAAGTGACAAGCATCTGTGTTTAGGCTCAGCTAAGGGCTACCACAGAGGATTGACTTAGTTTAAATCAAGGATTATTTTTCTGGTTGATAATCATAGACCACAGAGAACTTGACCCTTTTTCTGGCTGGGTAAGTGTGGCAAAGAAGACTGTCTCATATTAGCTTATATTACTGTCTCTGGCATCTGGCCCAAACAATGTCTTTTCTCTTTAAACAATTACTTTATTCTTCTTATTTAGTAGCTCAGTAGTTGCTGATAGGATCATGTCAACTCTACCTGTTGTTGTTGTTGTTGTTGTTTTGAAACAGGGTAGTGTGTAGCAGAGGACTTTGAACTTCTCCTGAGTGGGATTGCAGTCATACACACTAGGCTTGGTTTATTTGGTGCTGGGGATTAAACCCAAGACCTCTGCATGCCAGGGAAGCCACCTCCCTAGTCCCTGCCCATTGTGATAAGTGGGAATTTTTGAAAAGTCTCCAGTTTGCTCCAGGGAAAGTGTTAGAACCATATTCTCTCCGTGGGCTGTATTTCTGGAGCTTTGTGCTAGTGCTAGGTGGGAAGGGGCTGAATCAATAGAAAGGACAGAGACATATTTATTTAGTCCCCTCCCTGTGCCAGACACTTGGCTGGCTCTTGAGACACATCCTCATGTTTGATCCTTGTGATCGTTTTGTGAGCAGACATCTTTTTCCAGATGAGGAAACGGCCGCAAAGTTGCCCAGGAACTCGCTCATTCAGCAAGTGCTGGGTCAGTGACTTAAAAGGACGGCCATCCAGACTCCGTAGACTGTACTCTTCACTACTCTGACTCACAGCCATTCGTTCATTCATTCATTCATTCATTCAACCAACCAACAAGCATTTATTGTCCCCTGTGTGTCAGGTATCACGATGTCCCTCAAATATACAAAAAACGAGTTAGATTCTGTCTCCCTTCACATCCTTGTTAGTGATAAATCATAGCATGAATGCCGGCCGAGCTCTCTCTCTCTCTGTTTGTCCCTGTCTCTCTCTCTGTCTGTCCCTCTGTGTGTGCCTTTCTCTCCTTCTCCCTCTTCCCGCACATCCCCCCTCTGTGTGCACCTGCACCATTTCTCTGAGTGCCATTCACCTCATGACATATGTTACCATCCCCAGCCCTTGTCCCTGTTGCTTTTCTTTAACATTGTTTTCTACACTGCACTGCATTCTTTTTCCAGATACACATCTGAGTAGATCATCTTCCTGCCTCAACTTTTCTGATGACTTGTGACAGCTTTATGGCAAAACCTGAACTTCTCACCCAGGCCTTTGAGTTTCTTTGGGTCCTCATAATTCCCCCTAATGTGGCGAGCTCAATGAATTCTGCTGCATGGGATTTCTATGATGCTGTCAAGTTTCAGCCCAGCCTTCTTAACCCAGACTTTGCTCTGCGCTCTGCTCCCACAGCTTTGATCGAGCTCTATGAAACTTCTCGCAAATCTCAAACAGCCAACGTGGCTCCATGTGCTTCTGGGCCATGGACCTCTGTCCCACATGGTCTCGGTCGAGACAGCTCTCTCCTTCTCCCCTTCAGCTCTGACCTGTCTTCTTCCCTCGGTCACTTCACATGGGAAGAGTTCTCTGGCAGCAGAGCCTAGTGAGGAAGTCCTGTTTGCTTCTATCCCTCATGAATGACTCAGGTATCACATTTCTTACAGAGTTTTCCAATCGCTCAGGGTCTCATCTCCTATAGAGATCTCCTAATGGGCAGGCGCTTGGCCTGATCCCACATGGACTCCTCAGCAGCTGGATCCTTGATGTCACACATAATGGGAGCTTGGCAGACGTCAATGCATGGATAGATCACAACTTCATAATCAATATGAGGCAACCAGGAACTCATTATACTACTGTACACATATTCATTGAAAAATGATTAGCTATTTCTTCTTCTATTGTTTTTTTTTTTATTGATAACTTGATTGGCTGACTCCTGACAATCAATTCATACAAGAGTACTAGGGGATAAATCCAGGAAGTCTTGGCCATCAGAGGAAGAAGTAAGGGGTGGGCAGCCTCAAATTTATCGAGATGCCAGTGTCTTTTGTTTTATAATCAAGTGTGTTGTGACTCTTACTAATGAGACAGCTCAAATGTTTCTGTGGACAAGCACAGCCCGTCAGAGAGTGACTGAGCATCAGAGGCAAAGCTTCAGTGTCAAAGAAGGAATAGGAGTGGTGTATGCCCTGCTAGGCCAACCTCGGGTTACAACAGGTTAGTGGATTGGCTTGGCATTTGTAGAGGCTGTACCTGGAGAAGAGAGGAGGGCAGCAGTGAGGAGCCCTGCCTGACGCTTGAGTAGTGTTTCCTGGATACACAACAGAGTCTCCAACATTGGATCTACCAAGTGGTGTAGCCCATATGTTTTGTCTTCATTGCTTTCACTGTCTGGGCAGTGACAGAGCCGGCTCTGGTTTCTAGATCATCTCGAATGAGATTAGCGTACAGATGTGTAACGTATAGGTGTGTATGCAAACGCACACAGGCCGCAGCAGTCCTGTGCTTGTTCTCACCTTCCATTTACGTGAGGCAGGCTCTCTGTCATGTACTGCTGCATGCTGCAGGCAAGCTGGCTGTGGGCTCCCCATTGCCTCCCTTCTTGCTGGGGGAGTGCTGGGGTTACAGGAGCAGACAGCCTTACCCGGCTTTTACAGAGGTCCTCTGCCTTATATGGAAGTGTTTTAACCACTGAGCCATCTTGCTAGCTGGAATGGAGGGAAAGTGTAATGGTGGCTTCTGCATAGACGGAAGAGGCAGACTGGAAGTCCGGTTGGCTTGTCTCACTCCATCCTGGGGTGCCGGTGAACTGGAGGATGGGAAACCTTGTAGTAAAACACAGAACACAACAAACAACGCCTCCAAACTCACGGGTTGGGCTCTCCAGAGTGGGGCATCGCTGCAGCACTGTCATTCATTCCCTGTGTGTGTCTGCAGTCTTTCCCAGACAGCCACGTTTCCACACTGACAAAACATTTGATTCTCAGCGACATTGCTCCATCATTATCAATAGCAGGGGGCTTTAAATCATTTTTCTTAACTGCCAAAGCCTCTCCCCTTCCCGACCCAGTGGAGCTATACAAGTTTGAGCAAAGCCATTTGGATCCTAAAACAGATCGGTTGGCTCAGGTTACACTCTAGGACTCCAGGAACTGCTGATTGTAGCACACTGGGAACTTTCATGAAGGTGTGCGTTTTCTCATCTCCCTGCCTGGAGTTTCCATGGCACCAAGAGTTTATGTTTCAGGGATGATCCACAGTGGCTCCAGTCATCTTTAAGGGTGCCTCAAGGTTGTGAAAAGAAAAATCACCACAAGGGAATTAGCCTCCCTCGCTGTAGGTAATGATGGTAAAATGCTAAGCCCCAGTGAGGAACATTACAGAGTCGGTAGGCTTGCAGCCCTGTGGAGTGGGCCAGGGCAGACCTGTCTCGTCCATGCCTGGAACATGCTTTAAGACTGTCGCGGTCACGGGATCTGGAGTGATGCTGTGTCAGCATGAGTGCTCTCTAGCGTTCCGATCCCACATCTCTCTCTGTCTAATCATCCCCTTTCATGCTCTCCTTGGTGAGCGACGTTAGTTATTTATAAAATGTGGGTAGAAAACATCATGTATGCAGCGAGAAGATTAAATTTTGTGAGTGTTGATTAGCATTCTCAGCACTGCTTTAAAAATATATATTGTAATGAACCCTCCTCTGCTGAAATATGGCTTTCCATAATCATAAGTCTGGCTTTGGTGCCACTGTAATTTCTGTAAGTGTTCTTTATTGTTCTCTGGTCCTGAGCAGAGTGAAGATAGTGAGCATGTTGGTTTTTAAAAAACGTAGAAACATCAACAAATAGTTTTTTCATTGTTAAGGTTTCTACTGTAAACGTGTGTGTGTGTGTGTGTGTGTGTGTGTGTGTGTGTGTGTGTTGGTGAGGGAGGGAAAGAGAGAGAGAGCGGGAGGAAGGAAGGAGAGAGAGGGGGAGGGGGAGGGGGAGAGGAGGGAGGGAGGGAGGAGGGGAGGGGAGGGAGAGAGGGAGAGGGAGAGAGAGAGAGAGAGAGAGAGAGAGAGAGAGAGAGAGAGAGAGAGAGAGAGATGGAGTGCCAGTGGCATCTGGAAGAGTCTAGGGCAGAAAGGGAAAGAAGTGAACGTGGCCAGCTGACTGGACATGGCCAGGGTTAGGGAATCACAGCAGGAGAGAATAGTGGAGATACAGAGACAGCAAGAGATGGAGACTAGAGCGTAGTGAGGGTAAATAGCAAGATATAGAGTCAGTGATAGGAAATGAATAAGTGCTAAGAGAATAGTGAGAAAGGCCAGGTAGAATAAAGACGGGTGACAGTGGGTTGGAGGGAGTGCAGGGTAGGGGTGGAGTGAGAAGGGCTTGGGTGCTAGCATAGACTCAGAAAGGTGTGGCAGGTACTTGTGATGCTAAGGGGGCCTGGAGGCCAGCATGAGGTTTGACACGCTGATACGTGTCCAGAGAATAGGAAACACATGGTTTTTAAAATGTCTTCACAATGGTAGAAGTAGCAAGCACTGGAAGAGGGTACCAGAGGGCTGTACTGGGTGTGGACAGGAGGGGCTCTAAGGGGATAGATTTTGTTTTGTTTATAGAATCCTTATGAGATATGACTAACGTATCATTAAATTTACCTGCTTAGAAGCTACAACTCAGTGTTCCTAAGTATACGCATAATCGTGCAACCATCGCCACTATATGATTTTAAAATATTATTGCCAGTCCCCAGATAAATCCCATTAGTCTAACTTTTTCCCTGTGGTTTGCCTGTCCTGGACACACACACACACACACACACACACACACACACACACACACACACGGAATCGCATTCACACAACATGTGGCCTTTCATCCGTGCATATTTTAGCAAGCACTCATGCTTCAGTTCACTGTTCCTGAGGCCCAGTCCATCACGGAGGGGTGTGACACATCTAGTCATCAAGTGGTTTGTGCTTGGAGTTCCCTCACGTTTATGGGCTACAATAATTACACCAATTCTGTGAGTGTTCATGTTCAAATTGTCACATGCCTTCAGTTCTCTTACACACATCTCTAGGAGTGGAATTGCTCCTAGATATAGGGTACTATCCCTACATTTAACCATTTTGGGGACGACCAGCCTAGGGTCAATGGCTACACCATTTTTCAATCCCACCAGCAATGCATGAGGTTGTGTCTTCTCTACATCATCTTCGACATTCATTGCTTCCTATCTATCTATCCATCTTAGGAGGTGTGAAGCAATGCCTGGTTCTGGTGCTGATTTATCAAATGACTGATGATTCAGAATGCCGTTTCCTGTGCTTGTTACTTCTCTTTTCTTTGGAGAAACGTCTCTTCTGCACCATTGACCATTCTCCTTTCTACTGCTGGGGACCGAACACAGTCCGTGTCCATACTGAGGTCATGCTGCACTGCTGAACGGTACCTCCAGCTCCCTCTGCCCATCTTAAAATTAAGATTAGTTGGGACAATATGGTGTGAGTTAATTCTGACTGTCCACTTGGTCGGTTGTGTCTATGAGGGCATTTCTGGAGATGACTGGATCATGGCGGCTCTGAGGTATGTGGTGGCCCATTGGTGGTTCAGGATTTGGATAAGTTATCAAGCAGAGCTGGGACTTGGAAGGTGATGCGTAGCCTAAGAAGTGGCTCAACGTGTGCTCTTGCTGTCATTCTTGCTGTCCCAGGGCTCGACCAGGTCCACAGCAACAAATCCAGCAGACGCTGATTGAAGCTGTGCGGCAAAACACATCCTCCTCTCTTTCAAGTTATTCCCTCAGATATTTTGCCAAGGCCCTGGATGTCTGACCCAAGCTCTTTTTATATATTCCACTTCAGACACCAGTTCTTTGTCAGATATACAGTTGGACCATATTTCCTCTTTCTCTGTCCTTTGAAGAAAATCCTTAAATTTTTAATGAAGCTCAGTTTCCTATTTTTATTTTTGTTTGTGATTTTGGTGACATGCCTGGGAAGCCACTGCCTACCCATCCTCCTGTAAGAAACCCTAATAAAACTCACTGGGTCATCAAACTCATTTTCAAAAAGCGATGAAGTTAGAAGAGGAAGAACAGGATTCAGGGAGGTGGGGGAGACGAGAGAGAGAGCACTGAGGTGAATGGAATCAGATGTACTGAATGTATTAAAAATGTTATAATAAAACTCATTGCAATATGTAACATATACTAATAAAAAAAGAAGCGACAAGAACACATTTCTGGGGCTGGAGGGATGCTTCAAAGTTAAGAGGATCCCTGGGTAACAGCTCCCATGACAGAGGGCTCCCAACCACTGGTAACTGTAGTGAGATCTGGCACTCTCAACCATAGGCACAGATCCATCGACTCCCGCACAAGTACACATAAAAACAACAAACAAGCAAGAGAGCAAACCAAAGCATTGCCTAATTCAGTCACGAAAATTTAATTATACATTTGCCCCTAAGATTTTTGTTGGTTTTAACTCTTACATTCAGATATAAGGTACGCTTTGAGTTACCTTTCGCATATGGTATGAAGTATGGCCCAAGTTCCCTGTTGAGCATGTGGGTGACATCATTTGTGGAAGAGATGATTATTTCTGTCATTGACTAGTCTTGGTGACCTTGCTGGTAATTAACTGGCCATAAACATAAGGCACTGGAGGTGGAGTTAAATCACTAAACAGTTGGGAACTAGGTAGAAAGATTTTGAAGATTTGGGAGAAATCAAGGATAACCCTTCAATGATCATCCTCGGGCTAGAAGGAGTCAGAGGCAAACAGGAAGTGCTGTGGAGCCAGCCCGGAAGCTGAGGAAGTCTCTGCAGGAGCATCTAACTTAATCTTGGAGGAGGCAATGACCAAGACAAGTCAGCTAAAAGGTGGCTCAGACATCAGGTGAGGGTTCACTGCTGGACCAACACTGCCAATGTACACTTCCATACGGACTGAGTGTAGCTGTCTTCTCTTCTCAAAGCCCTTGCTACCTTACTCCTTAGTAAAGATGTGGTTCCTGTCCCTCAATGTGCATTCAGAAGCTGTCTACCCATTGGACTTACCCCTTCCCTTTCCAGTCACAATGGACTCTTCTCCTTCCTCATGTGTGCTCTATATCTGTCACCTCGGCTGCTTGCCTAACCCACCGATAGTGACCAGTCCTACTCTCTCAAATCCTCTTGTGAGGTCCTAACTAATATGTGCACGGACATGCATATTTATCCCGAGTTGCACTTGCTTGCCATCCTCTGTGATCCCGTGTCTCTCATTATGAGGCGTCTGTCACAGCCAATCACAGATTTTAGTCATACACCTGTTTTTCCGAATTTCTCTTTGGTGAGAAACTGGAGGGTGTGGATGCAAGGCTCACTCATCACTCCGCTCTGCAGCCCACACAATGTCTGTCACATATAAGATTCGAAGAGCTCGCCTTGAAAAGGCAAGATTAGATAGAGCCTGACTTGACTCTTTGCCGTGCTATTAACACTATGCCTGAGAAGGCCTTTCCTCTCATAGGCCCTCCAAATCCCTCACTTATAAAGGAGATAATGATAATACCCACTTTGAGATGAGTTGGACAATAACTGAAATCGCTCCAGTAAAACACTGTATAGAAACTGGCATACAGCAGGCGCTCTATAAACACCTGCTGGACCAAGTGTCTGCAACTTACTGACTGCTTCTCAGGTTATCCGGAGCCGCCTTCCTCCAGGCAACAGTCTGTCATCCCTGCTGGAGAGCGAGAGAGGATGTAGACCTTCTGATCATTCGGTGCTGTGGACAGTTTTTGTTGTTAATTAGGCAAGGCTGCAGTATCTGGAAGATCCTGGAGACTATCTCAGGGCCCAGGAGCCTAGCAGAATACGCGTGTTTGGACAGCATGATGCCGAACCTCTTGGCTGTGTGGTTTGCTGACGGTCCTAAGGAGCTGCGAACATTCAAAGGAACAGGCACTGAAAGGGCATAACCCTGTCTCCTGCAAAGATTTGTTGAGTAGGTCTAGTCAGAGTTATGTCTACCTGTTATCTGACACAACTTCCTGGGTGGCCCAGATGCACAGAAAGGGGCAAGTGTTTAACCCTTCTGGTTCTGTGGCTCCTTGTATATAAAAACGTATTTATGTTTTTATTTAGCCCTGTTCAGAGTTAGCATCGAGGAGCCTGTATGTATGGTCCATCTCTTAGCACTTACATAAACCTTAAATGGAAGTGCATAGCAGAGTAGGCTGAGGTAATTTTTTTTCTTTTTTGTTTTAAATATAGTTTGAAGAGAGGGAGATAGAGAGCTCTGTCAGTAAAGTGCTTGTTATGAAAACACAAGGGCCCGGGGCGGATCCCAGACCCACGTAAAATGCTGGCCAAAGATGTGTGCACGCGTGATCTCTGCACTGGGGGTGGAGACAGGTGGATCGCTGAGGCGCCCTAGTCAGCCAGCCTGGCCTAGGTGAGCTCCAGGCCAGTGAAAGACACTGTCTCATGAAACAAGGCTCCTGAGAAAGGCATCTGTGTTTATCATCTGATCTACACACTAAACACAGAAACACACACACACACACACACACACACACACACACACACCACACTCATACACATACACATCCACACCACACCACATCACACATGCATACCACATATACACATCCAACCCCCTGAATACATACCACTCACCACATACACGCATACCACATACACACACTACACATACCACTCACCACACACCACATGTATCCCCCCACACACATACCACTCACCACACAGATATCACACACACACATCACACAAACACACAAACACATACAACTCAACACACGCACACTCACACACCACACATAACCACCCCACACACATACCACTCACCACACAAAGGAACCACACACATACCTAGACTCATATACCACCCCCCCAATACCATATACCACATACAACTCACTACACACAGAGCACATACCACACACACCCCCAACACACACATACTACTCACCACACAGATAACACACATGTACACACCACACCCCAAAACATATACAACTCAACCCACACATACACACTCACACACGCACTCACACACCACACATACCCCCCACATGCCACTTACCACACACAGACACCACACATATACCTCCCACACCACACACACATATAACTCACCACACACACACACACACACCACATACAACCCCACACACATAGATACCACACATCACATATACACCACACACAAATACATACCACTCACCACACACAGATATCACATACCACACATACACACCACTCGCCACATACAGATACCATACATTCACATACCACACACACATACACACTACACACACACACATACCACACACATACACACTACACACACATCCCACTTACACACACATATACACACCACATACAGACACCGCACACTCACACATTCCACACACACATTCACATAGCACACACACAGCACACACACACACACCACAGCGCTTGCACACACATATACTCATACTACACACACACACACACACACACACACACACACACACACTTCTCAGTTTCCTCTCCACCCTCACTGTGACTTGTCCAGTCTGGGATGGGCCCCAGGCACATCTGTCTTTTGAAAGCTGTCCAGGTGTGCTCAGGTATACCAGGAGCTTGCCTCTAGACTGCCTTCACAGGATAGACTAGAACCCCCACACAGCTGGTCCTGGTGGGCAGCCTGTGGGGAGTGCTCTGTGACAGACACCCTGTGGGGAGTGCCCTGTGACAGACACCCTGTGGGGAGTGCCCTGTGACAGACACCCTGTGGGGAGTGCCCTGTGACAGATACTTGGTGTCTGTGCTGGAATGGGAAAGGTGCCACAGTAGCCACTTTGAAGGGAAGGAGAATCTGCACTTCCTTGGAAAGAGACTTAACTCTGCAACCATGGCCACGGCTAGTGAGCCCAGACGCTGGGCTGGTTATGGAATTGGGCATGTAGATGAAGAGGGAGGGTCATCGCCATCAAGGTTCTTCTCTGTGTCTCATTGGGAGCTGCTGGAAAGTGGGGGAGGGATATCGAACTGAGAAAAACCTCAGTTCTCTTAGTGAAGGGTAAAGTCCAGAGTGGCTATCTGAGAGGAGGAGCGGCTAGAATGCAGAACACTTAGAGACAGTCTCCTTCAAGCCCACCGGCCGATCATGTTACCTTTAACTCAAAACTCGTAGTGGCTTCTCATTGCACTGGGGTTGCCACCCAGACTCCACTCGGTGACTTCCTGGCACCTACATGTCTTAGCTGTGCTTTCCTCCAGTTGCCCTCGGGAGCTCACTGTCAGCTTAGGACCGCCCTCTTTAGACTCGTTCTCCTCACTCTGTGTCTCACAGCTCCTGCTTATTAGTCAGATCTCAGCTCAGATGTCATTTTAATGGTTTCTTGCTAATACATCCTGTAAAAAAGAGCTTCTCCCGGTGGCACAAGGAAACACATACTCTGGCTATCTTTGCTTTTTCTGTAGAAGCAATGGCTCCATGGGCACCCCATTTATTTACATAGATAGTCACTTGCTTATTCCTTGCCCAGCAGACTTCTCTTCTATGGGAATGCAGGCTGCATGAGAGCAGAGCTGTGAGTCTCATTTGGTTCTGTGTCTCTGGTGCCTAAAAAAGTGCTGGGTGCAGTGTTAAGGGCTCGATGAATGATGGACTGAATGAACAAACATGGACTCCAAACCTCAAGCCAGCTAACTAGGCTAGGGTTTAGAGAGCTAGGATGCTAGACAATGTGCTTTTTATTTACTAGTTTGCTACCTTATTTATTTATTTTTAGGTTTTGCTTTTGAGACAGGGTCTCACTTTTGACAAGAATTCACTATGTAGACTATGCTAGCCTTGAACTCACGATGATTCTCCTGCCTCAGCCTTCCAAGTGTTGGGACTACAGATGTTAGATGACATATTAGGAACTATGCTAGCTGAGGATGACACAGGACCACCGACCAGGCCAATGACAGGAATCCCACAAGGCACAGGCAAGAAGCTTGTTGCTAAGTGGTAGTTAGACTGTAGCATGTAAGACAGCTAAGCCACCTCCTTCTCTGGAGGAGTCTCCTGACAGCCTCTGAGGCAGGACCTGAGCCCAAGGGGTGGACATGTGTCCACCGGAGAAGAATGCCACCCACCTACTTTTGGCAGTCTGGGAAGTGAAGCCAGGCAGTCTGTTTCTAAAACATCAGAAAGAGCGACCGACCGTACCGTTAACAAGATGTAGAAATCCACTGAGGTATGACTCACAGAAATGTTCTCTCTGACCTTCTGCCCACTGGGATGGAACACAATAAATTTTAAGATGTAGACATTTAATGGGAAGTTTTCAGAAAGGCACAGTGATGAATGACCAGCGGTGAGGTTTGGCTGTGTGGAATGATGGAAAGCCAGACACACCCTCATGCGCATGCACGTGCACCCCCTTCATTTGCATGTGGGCTTTCTCCTCACTTTTTGAGTGCCTTAAAAGCATCATCTGCTGTTGAGAACCACCCAGGGGTCTGGATAATGGGTTTATCTAGTGTGCCAAAATTCATCCTACTCTCCTAGGATTATCATTACTCTCTTCCTCTCTTCCTCTTGCAGAGCCCAGCACAATACCCAAACACAGTAGGTGCTTACCAAATGGATACACACACAGTACACACCACTGCAGGAAAATATTTAGGATTTCTCTAAGGTCATAGAACCAAGAGACAGCCCCAAGGCACAGGATACCTGCTCTCCTATGTGTCTAGTGGCATGTGCTCTCCTATAGTCTTGGGAGCTGGAGAGATGGCTCAGTCAGTAAAACGAATGGCACACAAGCAAGAGAATCTGAAGTCAAGTTCCAGAGTCCATACTAAAAAGCTGGGTGTGGGGGTGCAAGCTTATATGCCAGTGTGGGGCACGGAGATGGTGATCTCTGGGCGATGAACCAGGCCAATAGGAGATTCTGTCTTAAAAAGCAGGATGGATATGGACTAAGGAACAATACCCGAGGAAGACCTCAGACCTCCAAACACACACACACACACACACACACACACACACACACACACACACACACACGGGGAGTTGTGAGCTATAGGTAAGACGGGTGGGCTGTATTTACACAGAAGGTGGTAGTCCAATCTGGGGTGATGGTAGCTTATCATAAGAGGGGACAAGGTAGAAGTGTTCTCTAAGACTTAATCACCCATAGTAAAAATAGCCTGGGTCAGGGTTTCCCCCAGGGATGTGAAAATCATTGCTTAACCTGCAGATCCCATGACCTTGAACTCACTGGTGACAGTATTGATTGTCCCACCACCTTCAATTCTGCAGTAGCTGCCAGCAACTTCCCTGCTAGCAGCTTTGGGGGTGAGGCTGGTTTCAGTCTCCCAGGCATAGCTGGCTGACTTTGCAGCCATGAGAATGGGCAAAGGTTTGTGCAGAGCCATGTCATGCAGTGATTTTTGGTTTGGGGAAAAACCAGGCGAGGGGAAGAACACAGCAACAGAAGGGTTTTCAGGCTCTGCAGGGCTGCTAGAACCACGTGGAGCAGACCTGAGCTCAGCGCTCTTGCCTACAGAAGGCTGCATAGCAACAAGGGAGGAGTCCTCCAATCCTATCCTCTTAAAGAGCCGGCCACAGACAGCAGTGGCATTTCCTCATCTGATTTCTACGGCGTCCTTCTTGTAAAGGGCAATGTATGGTTTTGTTTTATATGGACTTGAACTATCTCAGTTAATTCTCAAAGTGGCAGCTGCTTAGTGCTTATAAGTCATACTTTCACAAATGACTGCGACTTAGGCACATTGTTTCCTGAAGTCATTTGACTAGTTAGTGACAGTAGGGGGATTTGACCCCAAGGCGGATGAAGACCTATGTGGACATTTATAAAACTGCATAGCCCCAGGTTTTTACCTTTTTACTAGCCATTGTGCCCATGCCTGTCTTTTTTGCCTTTGTTTGGACAAAGAGGCAGGGCCAGGGAAATGGGAGCAGATTTGCCAACTGGAGCTTGGCTAGCGGAGGTATAAACCTTCAGCTGCATGTACTGTGACCAGGAAGAAGGCACTAAGGAGAGGCCAGAGGGTATTCAAGTGGCACACAGACCACCTGGAAGCCACCACCTGGCCTTTCCTTGTCAGCAATTGGCCAGGATTAGAAAGGAAAGCCCAGAATGTGGAATTTACAAAGAGCTTGTAGAAGAAGGCGCTTGGGGGACATCCAGGCAGAGAGAGGCTGCCAAGGGTGGTCTGACTCTTCAATCAGAAAGCTGAGCAGCAATGGACAGGGGGTCTGGATTGCACAGATGACAAGCTGGCCCTTGGTGTGACTGAGCCAAAGAGAAAGGGTTAGAAGTGCCAGGAATGGAATATCAGTGAGAAATTTAAAAGTTGAATTTGAAAATCCAAAATGAAAGCAGTACTGGCAGAAAGAGAGTCTCAGTTGTGCTGGCATCGAGGGGAGTGAGCATGTGGTTTCCCCACCTTCCTCCCATGGTGAGAGCCATAGCCTTGGGTCTAGAGAGTGACTCAAGGTGTGTGTTCTTAGCAGGAGAGAAAATAGGGGCCAATGCTGACCACATTTTGATAAAAAACTGATTTCCAAAGAGGAGGAAAAGAATGGGGGTGGGGGATGGGGGGTGGATGCAATTTTCAGGATCTAGCAAAGGGAGAAGAGAGGCTCAGAACACATCTTAGAGTCTCCGTTTAAAAGTGGCACGTGTTTAATAGGCAGGAGATTGTTCCAAAAAGCTGGGCTGCAAGAAACAGACTGTTGGCTTATTTTCCTAAATCAAGTTAAGCTTGGCTCCAGGCTACTTAACAGGGCTGGAGAGAGGTTTGTGTGAATGGCGTGTATGCATCTAGAATAGCTTTATTGATTTATACTTCACACAGAATACAACTCACCCATTTAAAGTGTGAGATCCATTGCCTTTTAGTGTATCTGCAGGGTGGGGAAGCCATTGCCACAGTCAGAGTTATATTTCCGTCGCCCCTAGCAGAGACGATACCCTTTATCAGCCTCTGTATCCCCTTCCTCTGTTCCCTGCCAGTCTCCTTCCCGTCTGTGTGGAGCTGCTTCTTCAGTTAGCCACTTTACTCCACACACGGCTGCTTGCAGGGTTCGTCATGTTGTTCCATATTGTACATACAGCCTCACTCCTTGTTTTGTTTCCAGACAAGGCATCCCTGCGTGGGTCTGATACAACTTAGACTTCTTAGAAGCCTCCTAATTCAACCTCCAGAGGGCTGGGATCACAGGCGTACAACACCATGTCTGGCTTTCCCCCTGCCTTCTTATGTCTGAGTAGTATTCCATTAAGGATGTGTGTCAGGGTTCTCTAAGTCACAGAGCTTATGGAATGTCTTTATATATTAAGGGAATTTATTGTGATGACTGACAGTCTGCAGTTCAACCAACCCAACACTGGGCAGCTGTGGATGGGAAGTCCAAGAATCCAGTAGTTGCTCAGTCCCACGAGGCTGGTTGTTCCAGCTGGGCTTCTGTAGAAGTAGATTCTAACAGATGTGCTGGCAAGGAAGTGCAAGCAGGTGAAGAAGGGTGAGTCTTCCTTCTTCCAATGTCCTTATGTAGGCCTCCAGCAGAAGTCGTGGCCCAGATTAAAGGTGTGTACCACTGTGCCTGGATCTGGGACCTGCTTTGTCTCAGTCTGACCTTAAACTCAGAGATCTGCTTGCCTCAGTCTCCTTGCCTGGGCCTAAGTTTTTCTTGGCCACTATGCCTCAAGATCTCCATGTCAAGATCCAGGTTAGAATCCTGTGTTTTCCAGCCTCAGGATTTGGATCGCAGGTGCGCCTTCCGTTTCTGGATCGTAGTTCATTCCAGACGTAGTCAAGTTGACAACCAGGAATAGCCATCGCAATATGGCTTCCTGAGTTTATCCATGCTATCAGTCATCTCTTTGGTGAGTCTATGAAAGCATCATTCCTGGGTAATGTGCTAACTCTGTGTTTGTGATGTTGTTTATTATTTCGGATGTGTGACAGAATCACAAGAGCGTTAGACATTTAGGGGAAGGGTCTCCTGTCCTCAGTCCACATGGACAGCCATAATGCTCAGTGTCCAGGTATGTTCTGTTAGTCCCGTGTCCTAGCGGCCTGGCCAGTCTCTGTGCTGAAACCGCCACTGTTTGTCGAGGCTGAGCTCCTTGTGCATTGCTCCCTGGCAACAGTGTGCCCTGTCAGATGTCCGTCTCCCTCCTGGGTTGTCAAGGAAACAGAGATGACCCTTTGCTGCAGCGTAGGTCATCTGGTGCTGTGTCCACTTAATCTGCCATCCAGCACTCACTCTTCTGTCCATAAATCCACAACAGCTTATTTTTTGGTATTTATTTCAATTTAATATGTTTGTATCTTTCTTTTAAAGTTTTACTTCACTGCTCTTCCAGAGGTCCTGAGTTCAAAGCCCAGCAACCACATGGTGGCTCACAAAGTGGATCTGTAATGGGATCCAATGTCCTCTTCCAGTGTGTCTGAAAGCTTTACTTCATTTTCACTAGCATACCTTAGTTCTACTTGATAGTGAACTGATATTCACACAGATGCATAATTTATTCTAATTGTATTCATCCCCTTCATTACCCTGCCTTGTTCCCCTCCCTCTGTTCGCTTCATCTTTCCAACAGGTTCTCCTGTTTGCAAGAGGTTTTAATTTCTTTCTGACCTGATGAGCTGCTTACAGGATTATGGGCAACTCACCACTGGTGACCCTGGCCTCTCCCTCCCCCAGCAATTATTAACTGCCTATGGTCTATTAGGGAGTAAGGCCTTGTATTTTTCTTTTATTCTTCACATGTATGGTTCATGTGTGTATGCACATGTGAGAGTGGGCACATCAGGCACACGGAGACATGGGAAGGCCAGTGGTTGCCCTTGGGATGTCTTTCCTCCTCCTCCTCACCATCATCATCATCACCATCAATCATCATCATCATCATTATCACCATCATCAAGACAGAGTGTCTCAGTCTGAAGCTTTGCCATTCCAGTTAGGTTGACTGGCCAGCAAGCCTGCATGGCTGGCTCTAGTAGGTGATGTGCATAGGCAGAGTCTTCGGGAGATGAGGTAACAGCCAGAGTGGAATGGCGACCATGACAGATGTAGTAAGAGACATGTGGAGGCAGAGCGTGTCCACTGTAATGGGGCATTCACTGCAGCAGGAGCAAGAGAGGTAGATGTGCCATGCGCTGGGCGCCTCCACCTCCCCTTGTCTTCCTGTCTGAGAGATTTGCTTAGCAATTTGGTATTGGTCTTTTAAACTTAGAAGTGATATTTTTTGGTCAGATACTATCCATATGTTGAAGGTTACATCTGACTTCATTTTTGGTAGCTCTTAGCAAAGGTGAATTCCTATTTGTGTTTCTATAATTGTTTATTATTATTATTATTATCATGTTTTATTTCTATTGTTTTTAGCTTTGATCATTTAAGGGTAGTTGGTGCATTTCTTCTGTGAATTAGGATTAAGGAGCCTGGTAGGAGGACTGGAGTTTCTGTCACTATTACCCAACTTCCTACGCAGCACACTCAATACACTTTCTTTCCTTCTACACAGAAAACAAAGAACCTGGTAAGTATCAGCCTTTCTGGACTCCTCCCTCCTTTTTCCACCTTGATTCTGAACCTAATGCTGTAGCCTAACACTGTTTGTTGGTATCTTCTGAGCCCTGATCATCTTTCAAACGAGTGTTGTCCTTGGCCACTGCCTTGCTATATTCTCAGGAAGGGTACGCTTCTTTCCCTCCTTCCCCTTCCCTTAGCCACACAGGGTAGACCCCGTGCCTTCTCTTCAAAGGCAGTGTAGTGTGGTTATGAATAAGGACTCTGCAGTTCTAGATCCAGCCCTACCACTTAGTCAGAGCGACCCTGGACAGACACTTACACCTTTGCAGTGTAACCTGGCTTCTCCAATGCCAAGATGATGATGATGATGATGATGATGATGATGATGATGATGATGATGATGATGATGATGATGTTGTCTCTCCTGGAAGAGCTGTGGTGAAGTTGCGATAAGGGCTTTGCAGAGTGCTTGTCAGAGGGGAGCATCCCATTAACCACTGCAGTAGTAAGTAAGTGAACAAGTGGACAAAGAAAACATAGTGTGTATATGCACAACCGGCTTCCTCTGTAAGGAGTGAGAATGTGCCATTGACAGGAGGATCAATGGAACTGGAGCGCATGTTAAATTAAGCCAGATTTAGAAAGGATCACGGCCTTTCTCACACATGCAGAATGTAGACAAAAGCCTTGCAAGTGGAAAGGGAGCGATCAGGAAAGAAGAAAGGGACCAGGAGGTGGGAGGAGGAGGGAGGGGGAGCAGAGGGTGCATTTGATCAAACTGTCATTATTCTCATATATAAAAAGGGCACAATGAAACCCATCTTTCTGAACAACTAACATATACTAGTAACATAGTCAAAAGGCCAGCTGCAGGTGTGCTTGTTGCTGGAGTCTTCTTTTGTGGTAAAGTTATGAATGGGGCTTTGGCGGCTGTGTCTTCCGGCTTTCAGACGTACTGGAGGGTTTATAACTGTATCATTCACTCTTTACTTTGTTGCCTCACCTCACACTGATAATGGGTTTCTCCCTGCAGCTTTAAAATAAGTAGAT
Source organism: Rattus rattus (assembly GCF_011064425.1). Classification (NCBI taxonomy): domain Eukaryota; kingdom Metazoa; phylum Chordata; class Mammalia; order Rodentia; family Muridae; genus Rattus; species Rattus rattus. The sequence continues at coordinate 82,230,031 of NC_046158.1, read as the reverse complement.
ATGCATCGCACCCCTCTGGCTGTAAAGGAGCCTCAGCCTCACACCCCAGTCACAGCCAATGTTTCACCCTCCTTTTGCTGCCTTGATTCTACGATGGCGTCTTGTCCCGTCTCACAGGTGGTTTGTTTTAACCCCTTTACTTGGATGTGGCCCTGACCTGGGGGAGATATGGCTTCTGTTTTGGTGCTACTCACAGCCTAGTGCCGTAAATCACAGGACCCATGCTTTCCCGGGTGAGGACTTCTTGTCTTTGGACCAAGCTATTGGACCAAGCAAGGGGCAAGTGAATGCTGTCATTTTGTCACCCTGCCCTGTGGGATCATGAAGTTCTCTGGCATCTGTGTCTTCTAAGCTTGGCTTTGGAGCCATACTTAGATTTGCTGTATTATTGTTTCAAGTTTTTTGGGTTTTATTTGGAGTGGGGAAGTAGGGGGCTTTGGTTTAACAAATTAGGCTCAGAAGAGATTCCCTGTGGATGCGGATCGGTGATATAAACACTAATTACGCAAATAAGTTCCATCTTAAACCGCACAGGCATTGGAAAGCCTGTTAAGCAGTCTTTAATGGGAGTCACCATGAAAGCCTCTGGTTTGTCGACTCAGGAAGGGCAAAGGATCATATGAGTCGGGGCCTATGTCTAGCAAGTCTTCTACATAATTTGAAGTCAAGGTCTTTCCAGATTTTTTTTTAAAAATGTCTGTGACTAGCAAAGTTAAGGAGCTGCCTACTAAACTCAGTTTCTGAGGCATTTGGATCTGTTGATTATGAAAGACAGAGCAGCTATATCAACCTTCTCTGAACCAAGACTTCCTTTAGCCCATCAGTTCTTAACAGTCTCATTTATGCGAACCACTACATTACCATCAAATGCTTTATGGACCCATGAAAGCAAGTGGCTTTGGCATTTTCAACGGGGCCTGTCCATGATGGATATCAAGCAGCGTTATGCGGATCTCCATAGTGATTGGTTCTTCACTCAGCCGTGGTAAATTTCACTTTGCCACTCTGCCTTGGTCTTTAGGAGGTCTGCTGCTGGGGAAAAGATAATATCTAATAACAAGAAGGTTACTCGTTCTACTTCGTCTCAACCTTTAGAGCTCAGCTTTCAGAAACGGTGGTTGTGATTGAGAAGCTCAGTAAATCTCATTCCACTTCTCGGCTCTACTGTGGATCATCCAAAGAGCTTGTGGCTTATGTTGGACACTTTGAGGGAGTCAGGGCCTCCTGGGAAGGGGCAATGTACTGAACAGGAGGTATGGTCCAATAGATGGAAGGCACTGGTAAGGAAATGAGCCCTGGAGGTAGGAGCCATAGTACAGCGCTTTTACACACTTTGCACCTAGTACCCAGAGGCCTTGAACATTTATTGACTGGATGAAAACTTGGAGAGTGGGCTGTTTAAGTAACACTGTAGAATTTCTGTTTTGGCAGCTATTTCTTTTCTCCAACTCTGCTCTCAGAAATGAGCTGAGCTTTGGTTTAAAAGCTTTATGGAGTCACTTGGGGATGCTCAAGAGAATAAGTGTTGAGTCTCATCCTCCTCGTTTTGGGTTAAGTAGCCTGATGCAAACATCACTGACTCATGAGTTTCCCTGTTTACTGTCAGAATTGTGAACTCCCAAAAGGAATATGGCTTGGTGGGTGACAGACCAAGGCACGGTATGACGGTCCACATATAAGTTAGGATCGAATGGGGAGATCTGATGACAAGCAGTTTGTCTTCCATGCCGAGAAGACTTGAAATTGAGCCTTCTAAATAATCCTCCAAAATCTTTCTTTTCTTTTTTTTTTTTTTGGTTCTTTTTTTCGAAGCTGGGGACGGAACCCAGGGCCTTGCGCTTCCTAGGTAAGCGCTCTACCACTGAGCTAAGTCCCCAGCCCCAATCTTTCTTTTCTTTTCCTCTCACTTCCTTTTCCTTGGTAATGTTTCCCTTTGTCTCCTGACTTTCTTCGGCCATCCCTTGGAGAAAGAATGCCAGTCCAGTCCTTCAACTGGGTACTGAGGTGCTTAGATAACATCTTTCTATGAATGGGATCTTATGGGCTGTGTTCTTGACCAAGCCACGTAGTGTCTCAGGACCTTGACTTTCTTATTGGTGAAACAAAGACTTTGGCTTTTAGGAAATTTCTGGTTCTCATGTGGCTTGGTAAATGTGGACTTTCGTTCTGATCCCCTTGCACAGTTGTGAGTTTTTAGTGTTTGTAACACACAAACTTGAACATGGTGCTAAGAAAATGAAGTAGACATATTATTATTATGTACCCTCTTCTGGCTTACTCCATGGAAAATTCTAGAATATAACACAACCCATTAAAGGTACACTTCCTAGAATTTTCTTGAAGAAAAGACAGTTTAGGATAGCAAAAAGATTGAACCAGATTTTCCACAGCTGCTCCAAATAGAATGGAGCTCCTATGTTGTGCTCCTCCCAGTGTGTTAGGAGAGAGAGCCAATGGGTAACAATTCAGCTCCTGGAAAATGTAGTCCATTTGGGTGTTCAGGGAGGGAGGAAAATGGATCTGGTGGTCACTGGTCAGGTTCTGTTACAGTAGTTAAAAGTAACAAAACATCCAACATTATTGGTCATTGTTAGGTCAGTGACCTAGACAGTCGCCCACTATTACCTTCCCAGGAAGAGAAACTGAGGGATATGACTGGCCCTGGGTCTCAGCGACAGGTGGAATCCGAAGCCTTTACTCTGGAGGCAGTCTTTCTAAGGGAGAGCAGGGTTCTTACATTTATCCATTAACATTTTTGTCACAAGTGGTACAATACAGGACTTGGGAGATTAGTCAGCTAAGAGTGTGGCACAGGGTGGGGAGGGAGAGGGCAGGTATAGTGAAGTGTGTCTGTAACCCCAGCCACTTAAGGGGCCGAGGTGAAAAAATCCCGTGAGTTGGATACCAGCCTGAACAACACAGTGAGACTCTGACTTATTTAACTATTTTTACTATGGCTTCCCCCATTTATTCCTGGAGTACGTTAGTGGCAGCTGCCATTAGGAATGCTACCTGGGGACTCAGGGGTTCGCCTTATCCTTGCCATTTAATGGCATGATTTCTCAAACTCTAACATGCCCATGAATCACCAGCATTTAATTCCATTAAAATGTAGACTGCATTTCCAGAATGGAGCCTGGGGTTCTGCATTTCTAAGGGGCCTGCACACTGTGCCCACAGTAGATGCCATGCTTTAAGTGGCAAGAACCTGGCACTGTGTGTCAAACAGAACCCACCAGCTCCTTCTCCGAGGGTCGGGCTTTTCATTTTACTCCTGCCATACCTCTTACTGTATTTCAGAGTCGCTAATGGGGTACGTGCCTGTCCCCTCAGTTGGAATCTGAGATCGTGGGGGGCTGACACCATTTATTCTTAAAGCCTTGGTGTCTGGCTCACCTTCTGTTCATCATTGTCACCAGATCTATGTGATCTGAATAGATGAGCAAGGACCAGAAGGACCACCATCTTGAGACACTTGCTGTCCAGGGCAGGGCACATACAGGGTGTTATGTTTTCTGGCCATCAACAGTGACAGTGTGCTTTCGATTCTTTGGGTCCTATGACAGCACAATATGTTGTAAGACCAAACAGTAGTTTATAGGAAGGTGTAGGGATTATCTTAACTTGGCGGGGAGGGTGGGAGAAGGTATGTGACCTACACAACCCATAACATTCCAACTTGGAAAGGGGAGTAGCTGCACTTCCTGTTGGGTTGTTTCCATGTGTTACCAAGTTTAAAATCTGGAGGTAAACCTGCATCCCAAATAAAGTAAGCCGTATCTGAGGTACACACTCTCACCAACAAATCCATTTATGTTCTCAACATAAAAAGTTCTGCTTTTCTTTTTCTTTTTTTATGTGCTCTCTCTCTCTCTCTCTCTGTGTGTGTGTGTGTGTGTGTGTGTGTGTGTGTGTGTGTGTTTCAGGTAGGAACTCTTCTTGTTCTTCACTGTGAATAGCAGGCTAGTTTGCCCCGAGCTTCTCGGGGGTTCTCCTGTCTGGTCTCTCGTCTTGCAGAAGGATGGTGATGTGTGTTATCACGTCTGGCTTTACACTAGAACTCGGGTCCTCTTATTTGCACAACAAGCACTTTATCCACTGATCCATCTCTCTAGCCCGTGTTCTTCTATAATAATGCAGTGTCTCTGGGGGCTATGGTTGTCTAAAAGGAGAACGACACTGCTCTGCTTTGTAAAAACATCTTTTACTTCAAGCAACTGACCCTTAGCTTGTCTTGATTCTGACCAGTGGCAAACCACTGTCAGAAATAAAACAACACAGCTGTCAAGCGCTGAAGCAGAGGGATGATTCTTGTTGGAGTTTCCAGTACCTTAGAAGCAAGACCTATCAGACAGGGAAGTCCAGGGAAGGAGCCAGCACAGGCAAGGAGAAGGGAATATTCAGTGAGCCGTAGGACCTTTTGTTAGGCCTCAGACTGTATCAACAATCCCTGGAGGGATGGTGCAGCATGTGGACCTGACTTCTCAAATCCTTAGCCTGTGTGAAAAGCTGAGCATGCTTGTGTGGACCTGTAGCTCCAGTTCTGTGGTAGACGGAGACAGGAGGATAACTTGCTGGCCATGAGCCTACCACTAAGTCCATAGAGATATCAACCTTGTCTCAAGGGAATAAAAAGATCAATTGAGCAGGATATTCAATGTCCTCTTCTAGCCTGATCACATATGTAGGTGTACGTATAGGTGCGTGCGCGTGCGCACAGACACACATGCACACACACACACACACACACACACACACACAATCTCTTGGAACTTGCTTCTGATGAGGGAGGTGCACACCAACTTTTGTATGGTTTTAACAAGTTTAAGGTGTCTGATCCTTAGACTAAGGACTCTTAGAGTGAAGAATGGGGTGTAGGTAAGATGGCACTCGATTAGCGAGCTTTACTGTGCCTCTCTGCCTCTCCCTTCCCTGTCACATGGATTTGATCCATGTGGTCATCACAGACTTAACCTGTTGCCAAGAGGTCTGCTCAGAGGAAACCTCTTCACTTCTTTTCAAACACTGAGAGAAGCTCAGGGACAGTCAGTGATGTCAACAGGTCACCCACCTAGGCCACCATGTTAGTTTTGCTTCCTTAGCAAAATAAGATTTATTATCCCCAGGCTTGGGTGCTGTCCCTGTCAAAGCCATTCTCCACACTCTGTTCACTATCCCACCAGCCTGCAGCACTGTGACCAGGTAAATACCACGTTGTGTCAGTGGGTAGTTCCCAGCACCAGTCAGAGTAGGTTTTCTGTTTTATCAACAGGAGTGTTAGGTGTAATGGGGGAGGGGAAGTCTGGCATCCTCCGGAGGACAGTTTTCTTCCCGGGTGATGTCATGCCTTGGAATGGAGAGGTAGCAAAGGCAGGGTCTTGCATGGCATGATTTGCATTTCTAGTTCCTGAAAATGAGGATAGAGACCTTAGAGACAGCCCCCTCCTCCAGGCCTTGGCTTGGCTCAGCACAGCCAGCCATAAACTCTTCATCTGAGCTCACCGGGGTCAATGGAAAACTTAACTGTGCACATTAATCCTAGGTTGAGACATTTCACACCTAGTGACAGAGTCCATGGTCAGTTGCAAAGTAAACTGGTAAAACAGAGTTCAAGGATCATGACTGCTGCCTCCTGTGAAGGCTGCCTCCTGTGAAGTCAAAAGAACACCATTTTGCCCATGAGTTAAGTTATTACTGTTACATGGGATGGAGGGAAATTGGCCCTTTGCCTATTGAACACCTGCTTTCCCTCCTGAGAGCACTGTTTGTCTCTTTTAGGGGAATTAGCTTTTCCCTCATCTGCAGCCTGGTGGGCCTGGAGTCAAGCGCCCTGACCTCTACCCACAGAAAAGTTTGTAAAGCAAATGAAGCCAACACGACCCCACTTCCACGAAACATACATTCTGAACAGACGCGGGGACTGAGGAAGAGTGGAGAGACCACAGGAGCATCAGCATCTAGGGCCGGTGACACCAGATGTGGTGTGAATAAGAGCGGTCCCCACAGGCTCATAGATTTACATGCTTGGCCACCAGTGAACGGCTTTATTTGAGATGAGTAGGGGATGTGTCCTTGCTGTAGGAAGTTTGTCGCTGAGGGTGGGCTTTGGATCTCAAGGGTAAGCCTAAGCCGGGCCCGGAAGCTCTCTGTTCCTGCTGCCTGAGGATTGGGGGTAGAACTCTCAGCTGCTTCTCCGTCTGTGTTCCACCATGCTCCCTGCTATGAAGAGAATGAGCTAAGCAAAGCTGATGCAGGCAATGCCTTTAATCCCAGCACTCGGGAGGCAGAGGCAGGTGGAGCTCTGAGTCTGAGGCCAGCATGGTCTACAGAACAAGTATCAGGACAGCCAGGGCTATACATAGAAACCCCGTATGAAGCCAGGAGTGGGGGAAGAAGGAAGAAGAGGAGGAGGAGAAGGGGGTTCTAAACCTCTGAACCTGTGAGCAAGCCCTAATTAAATGCAGTTCTCAGAGATATCTCTGCTATAGTCACGGTGCCTCTTCACAGCAACAGAACACAGCTAAGACACAGGGTCTCCGACGAGGGGGTCGACATTTCCCAGGAACTTTAAGCTCCCCCCTGATGTCCCAGCATGCTTTCAGTGTAGAGCCGTTGCTGAAGAGGCTGCTTCCAGTTAGTCTAGGGCACTCTTGGTTTCCATACCTAATTCTCCTCCTCCTGTTGGGTTTGGACTCCCTAAAATTCTTCCTTGAAGTGTTTGGATTGTTTTAATTAGCTAGAGGAGCCGGTTTTATACCTTGTAGCAAATGACCTGGCATCAAAAAGAAAATGTGTGGTCCTGTTCTGCTCTGAACCCAGTGAGTAAGCTGCTTTCCCAGGGAAACCCAAACGAATGGATTTGGAGGCTTAAAGCCAACAGATGTTTCCTTCCCTCATAGAAAAGCCAAGCCCACTCGTGGAAGATAAGCCCATTATTCTACTGACACAAAGAGTGGGGACTTACATGATATTAGGAATTTGGGGCATAAGAATCCTTGGAGGACTTAACATCCCCTTCTCTACCCCTGCCAGGGCTAAGTTGATCTGCAGTCAAATAGCTACTTCCAGGCAGCAGACACACGCAAGTCAGCCTTCCTCAGAGAAGGCTACCAGCTGGAGGGCTTGCTGGGCGTTCCTGGAGTTTCCTCGTGGCACAGATTTCTTCTGTCAGCATCACAGGAGGGGAAATGGTATTTTAGAGAGAGAGCGTGGTGAGTGGGTCAGTGAAAAAATTGGATTGTGTTGCAAATGTGGGGAGGGAGCTTTCACACTGGACTCTCCTCTCCTGGGTGCTGGTTTGAATTTCAGGCTCTAGGCAGAGGTGCAGGAGTTTCCTGCAGCTTCCTGTGAGCAGAGAGAGTGTAATCTGGTAGGCCATGCTGTGAATAATTTATCTGCATTTACAGTCACATCACTTTTCATCATGGTCAAATGTGAAACGGAGTGATGTCGATAGGGAAGAAGCACATTTCCTTGTTGAGTTGTTAAGTACTAAGACAGTAACACTATACATTGCTGAAAAGAAAATTCACACACACCAGGCCTTGGGAATTCTTGTTAAGTGTGTTAACCTTCTTCATAAGCTGCTCTCAGAGAACAGAAGTTAGGGTGGCAGTTGTCACCCAAAACTGTTGGTCGTCTCCACCTAAGCCACATAGGCCCTGAAGGCATTGGCCTTCCTCCTGAGATCTGTGAGGCAGGGGGTGGGGGGTGGGAGTGGGGGTAGGGTGGGATCCCAGAGTCTCTCAGTTGAAATTAGCCAGAAGGGACATCTGAGCAGCTGAATGGGCAGGGCCAATACCATCTGCAAACATGCTTTCTAATACACTCCTCAGATTAACACCCACAGCACGACTCAGGACATTATGCCCAGGCATGCTTCCAAAATTGACCCCACTGCCAGCATCCTCAGAGTCAGCATCCCCACTGCCAGAATCTCCACTGTTAGCATCCCCACTGCCAGCATCTCCACTGCTAGCATCCTCACTGCCAGCATCTCCACTGTTAGCATCCCCACTGCTAGCATCTCCACTGTTAGCATCTCCACTGTCAGCATCCCCACTGCTAGCATCTCCACTGTCAGGATCCCCACTGTCTGCATCCTCACTGCCAGCATCCCCACTGGCAGGATTCCTACTGCCAGGGTCCTCACTATCAGTCAGTATCTCCACTGTTAGCATCCCCACTGCTAGCATCTCCACTGTTAGCATCTCCACTGTCAGCATCTCCACTGCCAGCATCTCCACCGTCAACATTCTCACTGTCAGTATCCCTACTCTCATCATCTTCACTGCTAGTATCTCCAAAGTCAGTATCTCCCCTGACAGCATCCTCACTGTCAGCATCCCCATTTTCAGCATTTCCCTTTTCAGCCTCCCCACTTTCAGTATCCCCACTCCCAGCATCTCTCTTTACTGCCAGCATCTCCAAAGTCAGTATCTCCCCTGCCAGCATCCCCACTGTCACCATCCCCACTGCCCACATCCTCAGTGTCAGCCTCTCCATTGTCAGTATCCCCACTACCGGCATTCCCACTGCCACTTATTTTGTCTTTTCAGGCCATGGTTGTGATTTTCTAACAGCTCATCTAGTGGTACTGGTGAGCTCTGGTTTCAACTGAGAGACCCTGCCTCAACAAATAATGAGAAGATCAATCAAGGGAGATTTTCAATGTCAGCCTGGGACCTTCACGTGCATGAGCACACACACGCACTTGCACATTTGTGACCACACATGAAAGCACTCATAGACACAGCATGTATACCGCACATATGCAAGCAACCTATTCCAGTGGTTTTATGATAAATCTCAGAATATAATTGGATGTCAGCAGGATAAGGGCCAATACACAGACCCAACCCTCTAAAAGTGACTTGGATGCCATATCCAAAACAAAACTTTGTTAATTAACAAGTGGAATGCCTCTGAATAAAACTAAAGTACTTTTAGGCTTCCTGTCACTTTCAAAGAAACTTACTTGGTTGGGTGCAGTGGTGCACACCTTTAGTTCCAGCCTTCAAGAGGTAGAGGCAGGGGTCTCTGTGAGTGTGGGGCCAGCCTGGTGTGCATAGAGAGTTTTAGGCCAGCCAGAGCTATATAATGAGATCTCGTAAAAAATTTTAAATAAAATAAATGAACTAGAATCATCTGCAGATTTAAGTAAAAAAAAAAAAAGACCCATAAAATTTCTTAAATAATCTCTATTTTGTTCTTTCTTAGTATTTGCAAGGGTAGATTATAATTATAACTTATTAACATATTTCTTCCCTCCATATACTACAAAAACATAACATACACCACTGCACCCAACCAAGTAAGTTTATTTGAAAATGACAGGAAAGTTATAAAGAAGAATGCAACATAAAAACTGTATTCCACCAGCATAAATACAGTTTATCTATTTAACCTTCCTTCAAAATTACCCATGAGGTATGTGTTCAATAAATGTGTGCATACAAAATAAACACCTATTAGAAATTATGTCATTGGACTGGAGAAATGGCTCAGTGGTTAAGAGCACTGGGTGTTCTTCCAGAGGTCCTGAGTTCAATTCCCAGCAACCACATGGTGGCTCACAACCATCTGTAATGCCTTCTTCTGGTGTGTCTGAAGACAGCTACAGTGTACTTATATAAACAAAAATCAATAAAAAAAAAAAAAAGAAATTATGTCATTAAGGTAGCATCTGTTGCCCGACAGTGCCAAACCCTGCTGTTCATTTGAGCAGAGAGCCAGACTGTCCTGGATTCTAATCCAGCTCTGCTATTTGCTGTGATCGTGATCGTGACAAGTCACATATGTCTGTGGGCCTCGTGCCCTCGCTGTGCAGTGCATGCCATCAGCGGCAGCCTTCTGACACCCTTTGTGAAGATTAAATCCATACAAAGCAGGTTTAATGCAGTTCTTGGATTCTGGAAAGTCCTCAGCCAGGATTGATTTTAACACAAATTCCCTATTAATGGGATTAGGAATGATGTCAAGGCATATTTGTAACATCTGGAGACCTCCCAGGGAGCTTCCCTGCACCCCTGGTCTCCGCAGTCAGTCGCAGAGCTCAGACTCACTCTGACTCCCTTCTTTCTAGCTTTTCCTCTTTGTCTCACTGACAGAATGGTCAGTGACCCCTTCTCTTATTAGATTATGATGTGTGATTTAGCTTACTTACATGCAGCCGGCTGGGCTCTTTTACACCCTTCTGAGGTACAGTAGAAAGGGCTAGTATATGCTTTATCATGTCGATGTGGTTCAGGGCCAGCTTAGATGGCTCAAGTAAAGAAGTGAGGTCCTTGGACTGGAGAGATGGCTCAGCCGTTAAAGGCTAGGCTCACAACCAAAAGTATCAGAAGTGAGGTCATATAACTGAGGTTCTTAATTCATGTTCACCTGTCTGTCATCACTGCTGGCCTAGAGCATCCCTCTCACGTGTGGGATGCTTACATAGAAACTTGCTTCCTTCCAACGAGAAGACTGAAGCTACCAGACCTTGACAGCCTGGCCTCAGGAGTCCTGAAACATCTCATCCAACATATTTCACAAGTTGAGCTACACCAAGCCTGGCCCAAATTAAAAAGAAGGGAAAGAGAATATGTGTATACAAGGAGCAGAGAAACAGAGGCCAGCCATCTCTGGGAGTGCTCTAACGGTGAGAAAGTGCCCATTCTATTTTTTTTTTCCAAAGGAGTGAGGATTCTTTACACATGATTATACTTCCCACCATTCCATACCTTAATCTCTTAGTGTGTGTGTGTGTGTGTGTGTGTGTGTGTGAGAGAGAGAGAGAGAGAGAGAGAGAGAGAGAGAGAGAGAGAGAGAGAGAGAGAGAGAGAGAGAGATGGAGGGAGAGAGAGAGGGAGGGAGGGAGAGGGAGAGAGGAGGAGGGGGAGGAGAGACCATCAGTTGATGGTGAATATCTTCACCAGTTGCTTCTCCACCTTTTATTTTTAGACAGTTTCTTATTGAACCTGGACCTCTCTGATTGGCTAGACTGCCTGGCAAGTCAAACCCAGGGATCTTCTTCTGTCTTGTCTTCTCCCCCTACCCAGTGCTGGAATTGCATGTGTCACTGTGTGCAGCTTTCATGTGGATTCTGGGGATCTGAACCCAGGTCCTCATGCTTGCATAGCAAGCACTTTACCCACTGATCCCCTCTTAACTAATCAGAAAAGGTGGCAGTTGGGGAAAGTGTTCACCCTCACGACTCCCAAAGAGCCTGGTCAGGAGCTCAACAGGGGGTTGGCCTCGAAGGGGTAGCTTCAAGGGCTTCAGCATGTGCAGCCTTTGCGGAGCCACAGTCTTCTCAGATGGAAGTCAAAACTCCGCTGCACAGAGCGGGCTGTCCTCTCCAGCTAGCCTCTCGGTTGCTTTCTGCAGCTTATTTTAGCAAGGAAGCCTCTCCTCTAACTCAGGGGCTGAGCAGATTCAGCTCCTATCTGAGCATCTCCCTGCTTCTGAATCCCATTTTTCGGGTGAACTTGGATGAATCTCAAATAGCAGCTACTGTCCTGAGTAGCCTTTTTTCTATACATACTCACACCCAGACTCCTGCATGTTTAGGCTGATAAGTTATCTATTTGAGTGCTTCAGGGGAGGAGTGTGTATTCCTGCATTAGAATGTAAATTGGCTTGAAGACAGAGGCTGCGTCTGTCTCAGTCCTGTGGCTTAGCATAAGGCTGGTACACAGTAGGTGCTCAATGGGAAGTTGGTGAATGATTCAGAACGACGTAACACACGGACAAACTGTCCCAGGGACCAGGGTAAGCATTCCAAATCTCCATCTTGGGTTACACCATAAATTTTCTGTTTGTTTTGTTTTGTTTTTTTTTTTTTGAGACAGGATTTCTCTGTGTAGCTCTGGCTGTCCTGGAACTTACTTTGTAGTCCAGGCTGGCCTCGAACTAAGAACTAAAAGATCCTCCTGCCTCTGCCTCCCAAGTGCTGGAACTAAAGGAATGCATCACCACACCTGCGTTCACCATAAGGTTTTGAACTAGGACATGGGATCCTGTTATCTCATTTCTGTGTCTGTTCAGTAGCTATGGCCCATCATTAAACCACATAAGCTTTATGGATGGTGCTCGGATCTTGAGCTTTAAAATCATCCACTGATATGTGTGCACTTAGTAGACACTTACTGTGTGCTAGCTCTATAAAAGTTTACGTTTATGTGCGAGTGGGGAGAGGGCTTGGAGTCATCCCGTGAGGCTTGAGAGGTGGCTTAGTTGGTAAAAGGCTTGCTGCTCAAGCATGAGGACCTGAGTTCAAATTCCCAGCCTCTCCTCCCCCACCCTACCTTCTACCCCTAACTTCTGTCTCTCTCCTTTCACTGGAACCAGTATTATCTGCCCACTCATCCTTCCTGGGGTGCTGGGTTACATCCTACCTCCCACTCAGCCCACAGGAAGCAGAAGTTAAGTGAATCTTACACACAAAGCCTTGGAATTTCTCATGAGGAGAGGTTTTAGTCTGGGTTTCTCAGGCTGAGAGGAAATAATATCATGCAGAGCCAAAGTAGATTTCCCAAGGGGTTGTCTGTGATGTGCATCTAGGATGTTATGACTTTAAATCCAATGGCATTGCAATATCAACGTGAGACTAAGCGAGGTAAAATATACACGCAGATACAGAGGAAGGACGGATGGGTGGGTGGTGCGTATGTAAAAGGTGGAATGAGGGAGCTGTAGTCAGGGGGAAGGATTTCTGACTGTTGGGAGAGCAAGGGCTTACAGAGAAGCTCAACTCTGACCTTGCATTTGCTGAGGGCTAGGCGTCTGGTTTTCATGACTTAATATGCACCTTGTTTTCCTTCTTGTTACATCAAGGTTTTGGAGTATGGGTGTGAGGTTTATAGTATAAAATATGTGCTACAATCACACACACACACACACACACACACACACACGACACACAACACAGGACACAATGTCTGGCACATAGAGCTACTTAAAGATATTCATCTCCTTATAGAGAAATAAAATTCTTTACCCTGTAATAAGGCAAGAAGACAAAACACACTTTTGAATTATTCTCCTTTTAAATTCAGCATAGTCTTTAGCCAAGTATAGAAATTTATACAGAGATACTTCTGAGAACTGCATCCTCCATATTCTAAAAAGACCCCAATCACGCCCAGCCTGCTTGCCGCTGTCCGTGGTGCTGAAACAGAACACTTCAGCTTCCCTGGTGCACAGAAAGGACCGGGGTCAGGGATGTCGGGGCAGAGTAAGCAGAAGCTACTGGAAGGAATGATTTTCTTACAGAAATTTCTAGAGAGAAAAAAATAGAGCCTTTGCTTGTCATGCTTTTAAAATAGACTCATTCTTTGTCCTTCGAAACCAGAAATCAAACAACTAGAAGTTCATTTTCAGATCTTCTGTTTTCCCAACTGGCTACTGATGTTTTCACAGAATGGAAAATTATATGTATCTCGATAATACAGCGTCTCTCCCTGCCGCGTCTTTCCGTTCAGACATAGGCATTGAATAACCCGGTTGTAGTGTGGTTGTAAAAGCAGTTAGCTTGCTTATGTTTTGGATCGTCTATCTTCCAAGGATGTGAGGAAGAATGTGAAGGTCCGTGTTGTCATGGAGATACGTTGTAGGAGAAAAGTGAAGATAAATAAATGTAAATACTTGGAGATACTAATAAACACTATGAAGAAAATAACCAGCAATTATCAGGAAAGAATATTACTTTTTTCCCTTGGAAACTATATGCACATAAAATGTCATATATAATTAATAGCAACAACTGGTAACATCCGGTTAGTGCCATGTGCCAGGCACTATTGTGGGTGTCTACCTACATTAACTTGTGCAACAATGCAGCTCTGAGGTGACTTGTTACTACGGTCCCCATTTTGTAGGCGAGGCAGCTGAGGGGGAAACTGAATGCTGCTTAAGATCATGCTGTATTTCAGTGGTAGAGCACAGACTGGCTTCACCGGCCACTCCAGAACCTGAGGCAGCCAGAAGTGAGTGGAGGGAGAGGAAGGTGCATAGGAAGAGACAATAAAGGCTGCAGTCACCCCCCGACCCCCGATGCAGACAGGGGATTGAGGAGCCTGGGGAAACTTTCAGGGTTCTTTGGTAACTTGGCATCTGCTTTTGCAGAGCTTAGACTTCTGGTCTTTTGAATCAATCTTCATTATTCCTCTTGCTGCACCAGCCGTACCATGGCTGGGCCTGATTCCTAATGAGATTCAGAACACCAGCCTCTGGACAGAGCCATATCCATCACTCAGAAGTCAGTTTTAATTGGAGATTTTTCTACCCCTCCCTCCAGCCTTCGAGAGGGATTTGAGGGATGGGAAAGAGGCTGTCGGTTGGTTTGTGGAGCATTTTGCACTGAAAGCTTTCTATGCTACTCTGGCTTGTGTTTCTTTCATGTTTTCCAACGTGACCAATTGAGTATATTTGTTGAGGATGTTTGTCATGGAGCTTTAGTATTTTAATAATGATATTTTATTTTATTCAAAATATCAAACACAGAATAATAACGATGAGGATAGTGACATCTCTGATTCTATATAATTAAAAAAAACAAATGTTATTTACAGATATATCAAAGAGGGACTTAGCATTTACAATTTGGTCCTCCCCCTTGGTGTATAATGTAGCCCATTGTATCAGCTCGTCATTGCATTCTGCTAACAGTCAGATGGTTTCCTTTGAGGCTATTGTTAGTGTTGTTATTTATACCTCTTTGGTGACTGTGACAGTCACTTCTATTGGTATATGTAACTTTTCTAAGAATATTTTTAGAAGTGCATTGCTAGGGACATTAAATGTGTGTGGTTGGCTTCAGTAGACGCTGTCAAATAGGTTTTGCCACGTGATCTATTTCTTCCTTTTATCCCCACAAAGGAATTTAACTCAAGATTTTGTTCAAAAAAGTAATTCAGAATCTGTTTACCAAAATATTGTTATAGTCTATAGCCTTGGCAGTGTTCCCAAAGTGAAGTCTGTGGGCTAGAGAGACGGATTTGTAAGAGCACCTGCTACTCTTTCAGGGTACTGGGATTTGATCCCCAACACACATGGGGGGTCACATCTGCCTGTAATTATAGTTACTGGGGATCTGATGCTTTCTTCTGACCTCCAATGATCCACATACACACACAGGCACACAACCAAACAAACCAACAAATAAACGTTAAAATGATGTGTGTGTTTGTAATTTTATTTTTTCTGGGAGTCCTTTCCCTAAGAATGCCTCTTGTCCAGCAAAAAGTTGTTTCACAACTTTAAATGTGGTGGTGGTTTGAAGCCTTCACTCCAGTAATGGCTTCCGTGCTGGTTTTGAGCTTTCCCAGACACTGCATTCTGTGCATGTAACCCTTCAATTATTCACTTGTTCTCACCGATCAGATATGCGAGAGGCAGAGTCTGTAGGAACCACAGTTATTTAGCTCCAACCACGGCCTCTTCATGTCCCTTCAAAACTGCATGAGGAATTGTTATTTCAGAATCACCTTAGTCTCTTTACCCTCCTGATTTAACTTAGTATCTTCCACCTCTCCGGTCCCTTCCCGGTGGCCTCCTGAGGGCAGGGCAGTGTGAGCCATTGCCACCTCATTACTTCACATGTATGATTTCCCTCGATTGTCATAGCAAGCTCTCTGCAAAGTTGTCACCTAACTTGTAAATCCAGGGTGAAAAGGAGTTATGTAACTTTCTGCAACTCCCATATCCTGTAGGTGGAGGGACTGAAAGAGTCATCCAGTGCCCTGAAGTCAGAGCTTCTTCCTTCCATCACAAATCACTGTCACAGCGGTGCAACTTCCCCGCAGATACATCAAAGAGCAGCACAGCTCGTGCTCCAAACCCTGCAACGGGCATCTTAACACAGGGATACTCAGTTCCCCTTAGTTGGTTGTCAGGAAATCCTTCTGGGAAACCCTCTTCTCTATGCTTTTAATCGGGTGTGGCTGAATCTCTGTATCTGCTGGATGGTCTTTCTTCCCTTCTCGTTACGTAGCTTGATAATTCTGTTGCCAGCAGACATGTTATGTGATGTACCCTATGCTGATTTACAGCTGATTCTAAGTCAGTGTGTGTGTGTGTGTGTGTGTGTGTGTGTGTGTGTGTGTGAGAGAGAGAGAGGGGGGGGGAACTCCAGGCTATTTCTTGGTCCTGTTCTACTAATTTCTCTCCTATTATCACCCACGTCCCCCTGTCATTAAGTTGAAGCTTCACTTACTGTACCTGCTGCTTTTCATGTTAACATTTCAGGTCTGAGTAAAGAAGATAGAGAAGGTCCCGTTCTCTGGACATCTGTGCTCTCTGGGAGGCTAATACAGCAACATTCCTAACAATTAGCGAGAAGGCACATTTTCCTTGCTTCTTCCCCCATGGGTACAGTTCTCTAATTGTTTCTTATGGACAGATTTTTGGCATCTGGGAAAATGATCTGAGGGGTACAAATTATTCCCCTGGAATAAGAATGGCTCATATTTATTGAATACTTACCATGTGCTAAGAATTGTTCAGAGAGAATTACATGTCATAATTTCCACTTGCCTTATTTATAATAATAGTAATAATAACTTATTGTTATATTTATTATTATTGTTATTATTGTTATTATTGTATGTGAATACAGGTCCCCAAGTCATGGTCATCTGTGGCGGTCAGAAGACAACTTTTGGAAGTCCATTCTCTCCTACCACTGTGGGCTCTGCCATGAACTTGGGTCTTCAGGCTTGTACAAACGCTTCTACCTGCTGAGACATCCTCCCAGCCCCACGTGACACGTTTTATGAACATAGCATTCTTGCGAATTCTAAAACGTTTCCATTTTACCAATGAAGAAATTGAGGTGTTGTTGTAAAAATATAAAAAATTTAAAAAATTATGGTTGTCTTTCATCCACATTAGGTCCAGCACCATGGTGCCCCAAGATATCTGCTAGATATCTTAAGTCTCAGTCAGCAAAGCGTCTCACCCACTCTGCTCCATCCTATATCACACTCTCTCTGAGCCTGGCAGCAATCTCTCTACCTACCTAGTTCACAAGGCAGTTTCTATGCCAGAAACACACATCCCAACTCCATGGCGGCCCAGACCAGCCACTGCACACTTTCTTACACTTAAATCGCTACATGAAAGAACACACAACACAATAACCTTTGGCCCAATTGATAAGATATAATTGCCCACCTAAACATACAAAGCCCAATACATATCCATCCCTTAAAAACATTCGTAACAACCTGCAAAGGTACAGCATGGAATCTTAACGTCACCTGCCATATTGTCCTGCCACAGCTTCTCTCGCTCTCCCTCCTGTCTCTTCCTCATTTTCATTCAAGTCTCCTCCTCTTCCTTCAAACTTCTCTTCTGCCCATCCTTCCTTCTCGTCCAATGACAGGCCGCCTTCTATCTTGTACCTGCCTTACCTGTGACACCATCCCACATTGAGGCAAGAATTTTAATAAAGTTTCTCTTGGCTATCAGCTTAGATGTGACACTCAGGCTATCTAGCCCAGCTTTCTCACTGTGATGCCCTGCCTGGTAGTAGGCACAGTGGTTGCTGACGGTTCCAGGAAGAGCTCTGTAGCTGCAGTTAGGGGAGTTTGGATGGACCCTGCTTTCCTCTTCATCATCTGGCCATGTAATTAATAGCAAGCAGTTTTATTTCATTGCAAAATGGGGGCACGCTGAGTGCCTGTGGTGTTGAATGAGAGGGCAGGGTTGAAATGCTTTGTGGGCTGTGAGGCTGGCTGTGTCTAACGTTATGGGTGCTGTCTCTTGCATGGCTCGCCTTAAGAGAGTCTCGGGCTAGATCTGGTTTGATGGGTGAAGGGGCTGCGAGGCCCTCTAGTTAGGAAGGTGTGGCACTTTGTACAATGCATGGATCTTTGTTGCCATTGCTACTACTTCCAGACTCTAGGGACATTTAGATGAAAGCACATGGAAATTGACATAAAATGTATGCAGGGTCTCAGAGAGTAGGCTCGAGGCTCGGATCGTGATAGGAGCCCCCTGCTCCCATCCCATAAATCTGTTCTTAGACAACTGAGGTCAGAGTTTAGCTTGTCACAGCAGTTACCACCCATCAGTGATGCAGGTGAATATGGAGGTCACGGTACCTGGGGGTCTCCCAAGGTTTGGGAGGCCCTTGAAGGGAATGGGGGCCAATCCTGCCTAGTTTTCTCTATCAAACTCCTAAGCTGCTCACTCCAGGGCTGTATCAAATTGTTGGTGGTCTAAGTGTGAAATAACAAGGTGGAGGGAAGGACACTGGGGTCAGATGGCACAGGTCACCAGCTGCTGGAGCGAGGCAGGGCCTCATGTTTGGAGCACTCATGGGGAGCACCACTGTGATGGAATCAGAGCATCTCCAAGACTGGAGAGTGAGTTCCACCTGCTTGAGAGTTTGAGGGGGTATTAATTAGGGTTGGGTGAGGACTATGATGTAATATTTAAGATGAATTGTTACAAGATGGGAAATTTGAAGGCCTTGGTTTGGTACTTCATGTTGAAAAACTGAACAATTAGAAGAAAGTATCTTCAACGAATGGTGCAGATCTAACTGGATGTCTGCATGTAGAAGAATACAAATAGATCCATATCTATCACCCTGCATAAATTTCAAATCCAAGTGGACCCAAGGCATCAACACAGAACTAAATACACTGAATCTGATAGAAGGAAAAGTGGGGAGTAGCCTTGAGTGCATTGGCACAGGAGAAGACTTCCGGAACAGAACACCAACAGCCCAGGCACTAAGATCAACAATTAATAAATGGGACCTCATGAACCGAAAAGCTTCTTTAAGGCAAAGGACTCTGTCACTAGAACAACATGACAGCATATGAACGGGGAAAGATATTCACCAACCTTACATCCAAAAGAGACTGATAGCCAACATATATAAAGAACTCAAGAAATTAGTCCCAAACAAACCAAAGAGCTCAATTAAAAAATAGGGTACAGAACTAAAAAGAGAATTCTCCACAGAGAAATCTTGAGTGTCGAGAAGCACATAAAGAAATGTTCCACCTCCTTAGTCATCAGGGAAATGCAAATCAAAAGAACTCTGAGATTCCACCTCACACCAGTCAGGATGGCTAAGATCAAAAACTCAGGTGACATAGAGATGCTGGCAAGGATGTGAAGCAAGGGGAACACTCCTCCATCGATGGTGGGATTGCAAACTGGTATAAGCACTCTGGAAATCAATCTGGCAGTTTCTCAGAAAATTGGGACTAATTCCACCTCAAGACCCAGCTATACCACTCCTGGACAGCACTCAGTATACAGCACTCCTGGACAGCACTCAGTATACAGCACCCCTGGACATATACTCAAAAGATGCCTCACCACACCACAAGGACACTTCTGGCTCAGCTGTGTTCACAGCAGCTTTATTTGTAATTCCAGAACCTGGAAACAACCTAGACGTCCCTCAGTTGAAGAATGGATAAAGAAAATATAGTGCATTTACACAATGGAATGTTACTCAGCTGTTGAAAACAATGACATCATGACATTTGCAGGATGGAACTAGAAAAGATCATTCTGAACGAAGTAACCCAGACCCAGAAAGACAGACAAGCTATGTACTCGCTTGTAAGTGGACATTAGCCATACACTACAGGATAACCATGCTACAATCCACAGAAGCAAAGACGTTAAGGAACAAGTAGGGCCCAAGGGAGGATGCTTGAATCTCACTGAGAAAGGGAAATAAAATAGATTTCTGGGGTGGAAGGAGGGAGGGAACAGGGAGGAAAAGGGGTGTTGAGGGGAAGCAGGGAGGATCAAGTATGGGGAAGATGGTTGGAGGAAAAGAAATAAACCAAAACGGGCTGCTGGAAACTTCCTGAAATGAGTAATAGAGCTACAGTTACATGGCCCTTTAAGAGAGGAATGCTGTCTGAGAAGAGGAAGGGCGCTATAGTGTGAGCACCAATAACTTAAACTAAGATGACTACAGAAGTACTAGGCAGGATAATTCTCTGAGCCACTGTTATACATAGTCCTCTACACACGAGTGTATTAGAACTTTTCTCCTCTTAGCCAATGATTGTCTGGGAGTAGCAAAGTATTGTCCTTAAAGTCAGCTCAGTGATTATGTTGGTGAAGGCAGTGTGTGTGTGTGTGTGTGTGTGTGTGTGTGTGTGTGTGTGTGTGTGTGTGTGTGTGTGTGTGTGTGTGTGTGTGTGTGTGTGTGTGTGTGTGTGTGTGGTGTGTGTGTGTGTGTGTGTGTGTGTGTGTGTGTGTGTGTGTGTGTGTGTGTGTGTGTGGTGTGTGTGTGTGTGGGGTGTGTGTGTGTGTGTGTGGTGTGTGTGTGTGTGTGTGTGTGTGTGGTGTGTGTGTGTGTGTGTGTGTGTGTGGTGTGTGTGTGTGTGTGTGTGTGTGTGTGTGTGTGTGTGTGTGTGTGTGTGTGTGTGTGTGTGTGTACAGTTTCTGGGGTACCTTGACAGTAGTTTGCCATCTGTATAACACAAATATTTATCTGTGAACTAAACAATACTCAGGTCTATCTTCCCAGGTAGTTTTCAGTCTTTAGTCATGTGATACCTCAAACAGAGTGAGAATTCAGACTCTTAGTTTCTTTTCTTCACAAGCTAGAGCCTACTACAAATGGAATTGATTTTCCATTGTCAAAGAGTTTAGAGTTTAGCCGTAGGAATTTGGTCACTAAACTGTTGTGAGAATTGAAGAGCAGATTTGATGCTGGAGTTCCAGAAATAACTTTCAAAACCATCTTGCAAAGACAGTGTTACCCCAGGTGCAGCTACGAAGCCGCTCTCATAGCAGGGGCTGTCAGAGTGTGCAGTTGTGACCCACAGAGTAAGGTGAATATGTTGAATCCTGCTTCTCTGTACTCCATTAGCACTGGAACAAAATCTTGCCTATATATCTATTGATAGAATTCAGTTTGTGCACAAAACCTCTGTTTCTAGGCATCTTAGTAGCACTGGGTAGCTCTGGTTTGGTTTTCCAGTTTCTGCTAGAGGGAAATCCCACTGGGTAGTGAGTAAGCCCATCCCATAATTCACTACAAGATACTATTGAAACTTTCCCATCAAGCACAGCGGCTGCATGGGTGGGGAGCCACCAGTGCTGGCTGCTGCACTTTCCCCTTATCGTTTAACTGCCCATTAGACTCCTAACCTCAGAGGGAGCAAGGCAGGAAGAGGAGCAGAAGTAAATTGCTATACTTTGCTCTTTATAGATCAAAGAGGAAGGGTGAATATTAATGACTGCTGATATAACACACTAAGCTTCAGGCTTGAGAGATTACACTTGAATGTCTACTCGGGGACATGATCCTTTCCACCTATGCCAGGCTTTGTGGAAAATGCCTTCCCTCGAAGCCCAGATACAGCTGACATCCCTCCCTTTGCTCCTTTACCACATCTACATTCAGCCTACTCCTCACACCAATCAACGGTGTCGTGCCACAGAGCTACAGAAAAATCAGATGTATCCGTAGAGCACCCAGGGCATCTCTTACAACTTCTTTAAACCTCTTTGGGGACTTCTTGCTGTCTAACTGAAAAGAGGAAGCATGACGTTGGGGACCTGGGGTCCTCCGTAGGCTAGCCCGTTTTCTTGCTCAGTGATCTTGGTCAAGTCATTTAACTGTGACTTCAACTTATTCTGTATAAAATGGGAGGACTGGGACACGTGGTCCCTATGTCTTCCTTCCAGTTCTTTGGTTTTGGTGGCAAGTCCAAAATGCCACCCAAAAGAGGACAACTCGTGCTTTGAAGTAAGACCAATGGGCTAGGTTCCTTGCTCTGCCACCTTACCACTCCACGATAGTTTCTACCTATTTGGTTTCTACGGTGTTCTGGAACTCTCTGCACCCACTGCGTTGTATCTGTAAGACCTGTTGGCATTTCTGTCTTCCTCACAGGCTTTATGGACAGGTCTTACCCTTACCATTCTGGTTTTTGGAAGAAAGACAAACTTCGTATGATTGGCAAGTAGAAAAATCCTAAACCAATCATTGCTCTGCTTCAGTTTCTCCCACCCAAGGACTAACTAGACCCAACCCTGGTTAGCTTCTGAGATCAGGTGAGGCCATACTCATTTAGAATGCAAGTATAGACCCCGCCGTGGTTTCTATATATGAGCTTCACATCCAGAGAACTCCCTCATCTTCTCATTCCTTACTCTGTTCTATTTCGAGTGCTAATTGGACCACATGAGTACCACTGGAGATGCTAAAGGAGTGCCAAGTCCACCCAGCTCCATGTTATCACAGAGATGAGCCATTGCCTTTGTTAGGCAGCAGAGAGGGCCATCGCTGGAGTAAAGGTTAATGTTGAGTTTCGCAGAGAGGTGTAAAAAGGTCGGAAGGAGCAGTAAATGGCTGTGGTGTTTATGCTGCCTCTCCTTGCTTGGCCCGCTCTCTCTATTCCCTCTGAGGCAGGATGTTTATGATTTAGAACCTTAGCTGATCTGCATAATCCATTAAAATGTCAGTTTTTTAATTGCAGAAACTATTCCTCCGAAGCACACACCTGCTGTTGGAGGAATTTATATCCAGGACACGGTGTGGTTTGTGTTTGGTGTGACTGTAGCCACCCCTGCCACCCTGTGCTACCTTCAGGAGTGTCTCTCTATTGACCTTGGAAACTGGGGTCCAGCAGAGCTGAATCCCCGGCAGGCTCTTCTGTACGCCCCCCAGCACCTTTAGAGACTCATTTCCATGCTTCAGCAATTGCCCTAGTGGGGCCATGTTTATACTGGGGAAGGAAGATTCTGCATGCAGCATCCGATGAGAGTGGATTGGAGAGAGTGAGCGACTGCTTACAGTAGCGCAGTGTGATCACAGGCCCTGAGTCACAGATGCCATGAGAACTGGCAGGGTGCCACAAGGCAGGGCAGGCTTTCAGTTCTAGGTTCCTAGTACACTTTACCTTTGACACAGTCTGTCTTGGGGGTACTGAGATAGCCCCCAGGATTCTGGGAGGCTGAACCAGAAGGCTGGAGGCTCCTGGAGCTATGGAGGCATCCCTAAAGACAAAGGTTTACAGAAGCTGGCTAAAAGTGGGTGCAGCGAGAGAAGAGGCAGGCTGGGGTGCTTAGGAGAGTGTCCTGAGTGTAGAGACAGACAGGGAGGGAAGAAACTGGGATCACCATGGTGCTGTGGGAAAAGCACAGGCAGGGAGGAGTCACGTCGATGGCAAGCCAGCGAAGGAAACCACCAATGGAGGCTTTGCCTCGACTTACTCAGTGTTTCCTCTTTGGCCTCGGAAGCTAGCACGTCAATGGTCTGTTTATGTGGCTTCAGTATAACAAGGTGTAGGATTTGAGTGAGGGTGGGCCAGTGAGATGCATCTCCATGACAACAGGCCACAGAGGCCTGCCGTCCACATCTGTACTCTCTCCAGCAAGCTATGAGCCTGGCTGCGTGGCAGCTCCTCCATCTGCCCTCTCCTCCTCTTCCTCGGCTTCCTCCTCTTCCTCCTCTTCTCTTCCTCCTCCTTCCCCTCTCTATTTGTTTTTAACACATACATTATGTACCCCCAAACTGGCCTTGAACCTACTTCAGCCTTTCAAGTGACGGGATTGCAGATTGTACCACCGTTCCACTCCTGTGCATTTGCTGTGACGCTTGCTGTGGCGTCTTTGGTGTGATGTTAGGTGTGTTCCTGAAACGTGGTCTCTGTGGGGTATTTTTCAGCCTCTCGACAAAGCCCTTAAGCCAGGTGCTATCCCAGGTAAACTCTGTCCCAGTCATCCCTGCTCTGGCTTGTCAGCAGTGAGGCTCCGACTGATACACAGGTGTTCCTGGGGAATTAACAAGGGAACATACATCATAACTGTAGGCACTTGGTGCTCTAACACTGATTCGTTTCCAGAACATAACCCGTTTTTCTATTAGAGGCCACCAAGAAAGACCATGGGAATATTCCCTGTTGATCAGAGAATCGGCCACGCAATGCTCTGTCAAATGCTTGTGTGCATATCTTAAGTGCAGAAACCCATGGTTGCCCAGATGAAACTAACTATGTTGTCATGTGTGCCACAAAAGTGCAAAACCTCAACTCTCAGGGTGGTGAAGTCTGTTCTCACATTGGCATTTGGGATGCTCTAGGGTCCATGGGTAGAAAGCTTTTTCACAGTTGACAAATGTCTTGTACCTGGCTTTCCAACCTGACCACAACAGGCACAAATGTCTCCCTCTTGAGCCTAGGTTGCTAACTGCTTGTCCCATAGCTTCAGTCTTAAAATAGGACCTTAAGAGTCTACTCTTTATAATGTCGCCCTGAGGTTTGAATGCAGTTATAAATCTGTAAGGCTTAGGCTACCCTGCCAAACCATGGAGCTATTATTAACCCGAGATGATCATTTATTTAAAGCTTGTTTTGTGAGAGTAACTTGCCTCAGGCTACTTCATAGCTACTTTCCCATTTCCTCCCGGGTGACTCTGAGGCGTAGGACGGGGGAGGAGAGACTGCTCGGTGGGTAAAGGCATTTGCTGGAACTGGATTGCTGGGAGCCACACAGTGGGAGGAGAGAACTGACTTTCGCAAATTGTTCTTTGACCTATGCATGTACATGAGGGGCAGACAGGTAAACCGACTTGCCTGACATCACGCATTACCTATGTAGGGAGCTGGGGTTCAAACGCGTGTTCTGTCCATTTCATAGGCTTTATTTCATAAACACTGATGTCAGGAGGGAAAAGAGCTCAGGGAAAATTGCACAAAGTGGAGAAATCTGAGCTTGTGAACTTCCATAAATGTCACATCCACGCCAGGCCTCTTCCTCTGGGGCCCTTTGGTTATGTGGTGTCATTGTCCTCAGGATACAGCACGAAGAGCAGATGATGCCCCTCGCGCAGCAGCTGCTCCACAGTGGTCAGGACCAACAGCTGAAGGCCGCCGGTCCACTTGAAATAAACCACGTCCATCGTTTCCAGGAGAAAGCATCTTTTCTTATGTTATGGACCATTTGGGACTCTACTGAGCAAGTCCACTACAGTGTGGGAAATACTGAAAATAAAACATGAATTTCAGTCGAATAGACAATTTTGTGGTAGAGAAGAGAGCCCTGCTGTAGAGGCATGGTTTGTAAATGTCTCAGCTTCCAATGGATGGTGTTCTCTGGAAGGAGTCTTGTAGCTAGCAACGGTCAGGCTAGCTCAGGGAGAGGCTCTCCTGGAAGGCTGGAGTATAGTGTGTATGCGCATGAGTGTACCACGGTGAGAGTGGCGATCAGAGGGCAACTTCCGGAAGTAAGCTTTCTCCTTCCACCTTGGCTTTGCGGCAGGGTCTGTTATCATGTCTGCCCTTCTGCTTTCAGTCTTTGCTTCCTGTGCTGCCACACAAGAGCTGGGATCACAGATCCACCCCACCACATCCAGTTGGTTTTTTAAATTGGGTTCCAGGTATTGAGTTCAGTCGTCGGGCTTGCATAGCAAGTGCTTTGATCCTCGAGCCGCCTCATCAGCTCCACGCATCTCTTTTGAGACATCTGGACTGCTTAAAAGCTGACAACCTTGAAAAACCCCAGAGGATGTCTTTTTGGAGATCAAGCATTAGATGGCCTTGGAGCAAACTAGAGGAAGAATAGACAAGGCTAAAGGGAAGGTTTGCGCAGAAACCACTGGGAAAACCTGTCAGCGAAAGGAAGGACAGGTCACTCCCCAGCCGCAGACCCTGACCCCTGCCAGCCACAATTGCCCACATTGCTTTCTACTGAGTGGTATTAAGCGTATTTCAACAGTGTTTCTCCTTAGTTCCCTGCCTCCACCGTTCCTGTCGAGACAGTTTTCTATAGCCCTGGCTAGTCTGGAAATTACTACATACACTCGGCTGCCTTTGCACTCAGAGTTCTTTTTGCCTCCTGAGTACCGAGCCAGTGCATCTGGTTGCCTCCACCCCTGTCCCTGTGCCCCCTGTTTCCTTTCTTCTTTCTTTTGTGGTACTGGGATTAAATCCAGAGCCTTGCACATGCCCAGCAAGTATAGCACCGCTTAGCTCTTCCCTAGCCCTTTAAGATGGAGTCTACTTAAGTTGCCCAGGCTAGCCTTGGAGTCACCCTGCAGTCCAGGAAGGTCTTGAATTTTCAATCCTTTTGCTTTAGCCCCAGTGTTCTCATTTTCCACGCCAGATTTAGAGAGCTTCAGTGAAAATCCAAGCCCTATAAAATTCCTTTGTCATTTCAAAGCATTATCTCTCCTGACTTGCATATCCCTTTGCCTTCCTTGGAGGAGGCTGGGAGCAGTGTCTCCGTGGGCTTCCCCTGAGCACTTCCCGGTGCCTTCATTTAATCGTGGTTTTATGAACTCTTCATATGCCATCCACACAATTTTGCAGCCTTAGAGTCATGCTCAGGAGACAGACACTGGCGATTTTTATCCCTGCAGACACTTTTGAAGGCTTTCCCATCTGAGATTTTTAGTGATTCGTGAAAAGCAGATGGAAGGTACGTTTGGGGGTTTGGCAGCCAGGGCGGCCATGCACGAGCTGCGTGGCTGTGATGTGGGACCTTTCTTGTTTGTTTATGCAGCCATCACTAAGATAGACTTTAAGGGACCAATCTTATTTTATTTGCTTTATTTCCATAATGCTTATGTAGTTCAAAGAAAGAAATATTTTATGAAAGGGTTTGCATAGATAAACTTTCTGGAAACATTAAATCCCTAATGAGCCACCACCCGCTTCTCACCTCCCCCTTAGCAGTATCCCCTGAGGAAACCGAGTTCACTTGACTCAGTCAGGATCGTCTTTATTGCAAGGCACAGAACCAGTCTGAAATTATTGAGACATAAAGGCAAGCGCATGTGTGCGTGCACACACACATTTTCTTTCACTATTTTTTTAAAAATTCATTTATTTATCGGCGTGTATGTGTGTGTGTACAATGGGGTGGGGGGCACATACATGCTATGGCTCATGTGTGGAGTCAGAGGAATTGGCTTTCTCCTCCTGCCTGTATGTGAGTCTTGGGAGTCAAACCCAGGCTGTCAGGCTTGCCTGGCTAACCCTTTATCCGCTAAGCCACCTCATCAGTCCCTAATGGCTAATGTCATGGGTAACCCAGAAGGAAGGGTTATTAAAAGATGTGGACTATGGATAGACCTTCAAATACGGAAGATACTAGATGCTGGAAGAAACCTTGGAGATCTCGTGGTGTAGGAACGACAGATATCTGTACATTCTTGCTGCTGCTCTGCACCTATCCTTGCAGACATTGCTAATCAATGCCAGCTCCCTTCCCTGCAGATTTGGAATCCTTAGTAACAGCTCAGGCAGCCAGCTCCAGGCAGTGGGAAGTGGCCTTTGAGGTGTGATCTCTGCGCAAGAAATAAAGGCTCGTGTGTGTGACAACCTTTCTTCCTGTACTTTCCTTACAGGGATGGGATATGCGAAACCATTGTACCCCAAACTTCTCGAAACGATGAGGGAAAGCAAATGTTGTCTGCCATTTTCTTCCTGATTACTCACAATCTTTCTGAAAATAGTCATTAATTTTAAAAAGCCCCATTTATGGAATTGGAGAGATGACTTAACAGTTAAGAGCACTGACTGATCATCTCAGGACTCAGGACTTAGGTTGATTCTTAGCACCTGCACGGTGCCTAACAACTGTCTGTGACTCCCTTATGGGCCCTGAAGCCCTCGTCTGGTCCTATCAGGCACTGCATGAATGTGCACATACATATACTGACAAAACACCCATACACATTAAACACACACACACACACACACACACACACACACACACACACACACACACGAAAGCAAATTTAAAGCATCATTTATTTTCTAACCTCCATCTGAGCTAACCTTTAATTTCTCCTGCAGATAAAGAATGCTTTAACCCACAATGTGGAACCAGCCATACTTGTCTTAAGTTCCCCAGAACTAGACAGGCTCACTTTGCAACTGTGTGCTCAAAAGCAGAGGGTGTTATTTTATTTCTTGAAAATATGTTTTCTGCAGCTATATTTAGACTAGAGAAAGAGCCTTGAGTGCTCATCTCAAATTATATTCAAAGTGCCTAATTGCTGTTACGCTCAA
Organism: Rattus rattus; assembly: GCF_011064425.1. Classification (NCBI taxonomy): domain Eukaryota; kingdom Metazoa; phylum Chordata; class Mammalia; order Rodentia; family Muridae; genus Rattus; species Rattus rattus. Next base: position 82,202,036 of record NC_046158.1, on the reverse strand, counting down.
ATATGATACTGAGCGAGGTCGTATCTTCAATTCACATTTTCCCTTCTAGATTCGCAAATGACGCGGCTTCGAGGCACCTGCTCTGCCTGTACGGCGCTCGTGGCTGCAGCTGATGCGGCTGCAATGGCTAGTGGCAGGCTTTTTTCTCGATGACAGTGCTGGGGGCAACTCTCCGTGTCACCTTTCCTGCTAGATATGGTTGCTAGATGTGGTGTGTGTGTGTGTGTGTGTGTGTGTTTAACCCTGGGTATCAGGGGAGAGAAAGATCTCTTGGTTTAAGTCACAGCAGAATCAGAAGCCTTTTATAGATCATCCAATTTCCCTTTTTTACGGCATAGGAGTCTCGGCAAGGCAAGAATCCTTTAGAAGGGGGACGAAGCACGACCAGAGTCACAACCCAGATCTCCTGGCCTCAGAGTCACATATGTTCACTATTTTTCTTAGGTTAACTTTATCTTTGAACTCACTAAGGGAGATAAGCTCGCTGCAGAATTGACTTCATAGTGGAGACCACTTTGTATTACTCTGCCCTGTTAATTGCTTTTCAAGCAGGCCTGACTATGGCTTTGCCTGTGCATTGTGGCTGGAAGCCCAGGATCTGCGACATTCTCTGACTTTTGGATTCACGGAATAAAGCCATTCTGTTGCTTTCGGCTTCCTCTGATCCATTGTTCAGCATTATTAAAGTGCTCTAGGGTTTCAATTAAAGTTATAAAATAATCTTTACCATTATTATTAAATTTCAGCCCCCCCCCAACAGTTCTTTCGGAATTTAATTACTTCTTTTTGCAAGCGGGACTTTCTCTTGGGGAATCCAATCCTAAACAGACTGTGATTTAACAATGGCAACAGTGAGAGAAGTCTGTGTGAGAAAGAACCAGGTGAGCTCTCAGATTGCCAAAGAAAGACACATTCATCGCTACCATGAGAACAACTTAGCCAACAGATTCATCTTATTGAAATGAATTCAGGGTTAAATCAGTGTTTCAATCTGTTTGGTTTTTTTAAGAGAAAAAGTCTATTGTTGAGAAAGCATTGGGGTACAGGTGTTGATTTTTCTACATGACAGCAACATATGTTTGTCATTATTTTTATTTTGTGAGGAAGAGCCAGGACCTCAGGCTCAATTATATGCAGTTAAAAACCCAGCCAGTGTGTCACAAGAGGCATTCAGTTTCTCCTGGTAGTTGTAAGACGTCAACAAAGCATGCTAGCTACCATTTCACCGGTGAAACGGTTCTAACCATTATTTACTGTGAAAATAATAGTTAACAATTACTTCAGGGTAGGAGATAGAATTGTAGGTTATTTATCCCAAGGGTAATGGTTTGTTTTTAGCTTGAAGAAGTTGTGCATATATAAAGCTACCGGTGTAAGAAATGGAAAACCAATAGCTATGTAAACCCTGTCCTCAGAAAAGCTGTCAGAGTTTTTCACTTGTGATATTTGACCTTGGTCAGTAGATGCTGCTCTTCTGGGGCCAGGCCTTCCTCACCTCTCCTAACCTCCTCTACTCCAACGATAGGAAGTGTGAACTGTCTTTCTCAATGGTACTTTCCCATCCGATGTCAGGTCATCATCACTACCACCCCGTGTGTGTGATATATGCACATGTGTGTGATCAGGAGTGTAGGCATGTTAAGGGGCACATGTATAGGGTAGGGGACAACCTCAGGGTGTCATCCTCATCATTCACGTTGAGACAATGTGTCTCTTCCGACTGACCTTCGAGCTTCTGAGGATGCTCCTGTCTCTGTCTCCATCCCGTTGTTGAGTGCTGGGGTTATAGATGAGCACAGCTCTATGCGGCTTCTTGGGATTAAAACCCAGGTCCTCACACGTGCACGACAAGTGTTACTCACTGAGCTAGCTCCCTGGCCCAGTCGTCTTTGGACAAAGCTACTTTATCACTAAGAGCTCACTCAATAGGACCGACATACCCACACTGAAGATACTATATAAACTGAATGTATTTGGAAATAAGTACTCACTTGGGACCACTAAAGTGTCATCGTTTCAGTGCCCTATACGTATCCATCGTCTCCAAAGATACCTTCCCACTCCTTTCCCTATCCTCTTATGGTGAGAGGATGTATTAATTATCTTCCTGCCGACACCATGGCCAAGGCAACTTATAGAGGGGCCATTATTCAGCTTATGGTTCCAGATACATAAGAGTCTGCCATGGTGGGAAAGGTGACAGCAAGCAGCAGACAGGTCAGTTGAGAGTACGTATCCTGAACTGCAGCAAGAAGCCGAGAGCCCAAGCTGGAAGTGGTTGAGGAGTCAAACTCCAGTAACCTCCTCCAGCAGGACCCAGCTTCATAGACCTCCCCAGAAAGCAGTATGCCAGTGGGCATATGGACATAACCATAGGTGTGTGTGTTCACATGCACACGCGACAGTGGGCATATGGACATAACCATAGGTGTGTGTGTTTACATGCACACGCAACAGTGGGCATATGGACATAACCATAGGTGTATGTGTTCACATGCACACGCGACAGTGGGCATATGGACATAACCATAGGTGTGTGTGTTCACATGCACACGCGACAGTGGGCATATGGACATAACCATAGGTGTGTGTGTTCACATGCACACGCGACAGTGGGCATATGGACATAACCATAGGTGTATGTGTTTGCATGCACACGCGACAGTGGGCATATGGATATAACCATAGGTGTATGTGTTTGCATGCACACGCAACATTATAGTTTTGTTTGTCTTAGTGGCAGGGAAGTGTGACTTTAAGGACTGGCGTTTGGACTAGCAGTTAGAAACCTTGTGCTTCTAACAATGTGTTTTTTAAAAGCAACATTTTAAAGGAGAGGGCTTTCCAAATTCTCTAACGAATGTTAATTGTGGTGAGCTGGAGGTTTAGTTGATCTCCAGTGAGGCAGGACCTGGTGGAGCTTAGGAATGGGGCTCAGACTGCTGGGGCTATAGCCTTTGGTAATCTCTCTCTCTCTCTCTCTCTCTCTCTCTCTCTCTCTCTCTCTCTCTCTCTCTCGTAATCCTCTTGTTGGGGGGGGCACATATGTGTATTCATGGGTGTGTATGTGATGGGCATGTCACAGAGGTCAGAGATCGTTGACTGATCTCTTCCTTGATCATTCTTCACTTTATTATTGAACCCAGGGCTCTTAAGTCAGCTAGCCTGGCTAGCCAGCTGGCCTTAGAGGTCCCTGTCTCTGTCTCCTGATCACTAAGATTACAAACACACCACCACAGCCCCCTGGCACTCCTATGGGTGTTAAGCATCCTAATTCGGGCACAGCAAGCACTTTATCCAGTGTGCCATCATGCTAGCCCCTAGATTTTTAATTTTTCTGTACCTGCAGATGAAAATCCAAATTAGCATCTTCCTGATAATGTTGCTAGGAAGTCTCGTGCATTCACATCTGTGAGCCTTAGAGAGATGCTGAGCTGCAGGAAATAGCAAGTGTCAGTGTCAGCCAAGAGGTAGAGGCTCTGTGGGTTTGGTGATAAATTCACATACGTGGGGATGCTCTGACGGCAAGCGCATCGTTCGAGAACACGGTGGTTAGGCAGACATCCTCTTCCAGACTCTACCAGCTGGTACACAGGCGGGGGTAGGTTTTACTATGGGAGAATAGTGTCAGTGATGGTTAAGCTGAGTCCTGAAAGGGATCCCAGTCTCCTCTCTGTGGCCAACCCCATCCCCCATTATACCAGACACTGTGAGACTCAGTTACTTGTCATATTAGTCTGAAAGTCTGAAGAAAAAGGAAACCCTGAGGCCGATGTCGGTTGGAGTCTGTTACTTTTCACTACTGTTTGTTAAGCCAAAGCACTAGGAGACAGAGGTGAACTTCTATCAATGAGTAAAGTTAGTATCAGTAGATCTTATTAGTTTGCCCCAAAGGAGACCTCTACTAACATGCCTACATTTCAAAAATTCAAAAGTAAACACTATAGTGATGAACCCACATATATAACCCTTTGGAGCAAACAAACTATAAATGAAAATTATCATCTGTAAATGGCATGTTTGCAGTTTTTAATTTTACTTTTCAGAACTAGCCCATAAGCTAACAGGTACCCTTATGGCATTTTTCAAATGTTCTTTGTCTTGGTCGTTCCTGTCCCCCTGTCTTTTGAGTTCTGGTATTTTTAAAGGTCTTGGGGGAGGGGGTCAGGGATTTAGCTCAGTGGTACAGCACTCAGCTCTGGAGGTGGGGGTGGGAAACAAACTGTCACACACAAAGGTGGTGATGATACACACCTTTAATCCCAGCACTCAGGAGGCTGAAGCAGGCAGATCTCTGAGTTCCAGCTTCATCTACATAGCGAGTTCCAGAGCCTGGCTAATATAACACAGAGAAACCCTGTCTTGAAAAACCGAAAAACAGGGAGGGTTGGGGAGAAAACCCTTAAGGCTTTATTCACCTAAAATAACATCTTCTTCTCCTTAGAGGTTATCAGTTCAATCACAACTCAGAGCTAATAAAGCTCGGCTGCAATTTCTTTTTGTAAAAAAATGAGAATCTGAAATAACACATCTTGAAATACTGCTAAGCATCTTAATAGAGTTAGATTTCTGTAGTAAAATGTAACTTAGTCATTGATGATTGTAGAAGTTACGTGTGTGTGCTGATGAATGCCAGCAATTTTGTCATTCAGAAAGGCATAGCCTAATCATTTAGGAGGAACACAAGGTCAAAGCCTGACCTGTGTCAACAAAATGAAACCCAAGAAACCAAAAAATAAGATGAGGGTTACTGTTAAAAAAAGTAAAATTTTGCTTCTTTGGCCCCCAAGTAGACTCATCCACCAACATCCAGGTAGCATCTCCATCTGGAGAGGAAGACACTCCAGTGTTTAGCTGTCCTCTGCCCTCCAGGACTGTGCCTGACAGTGGCGGACCCATCAGTGTGATGGCGCCAACTCCTGGTGTTTGTTACAGCACGGTTCTCTTTGAGATGATGATGATGGGTGTGAGTTAACCCGAGAGCTGACTCTCTGAAACCAGCCCAATTTATCCACTGCAGAATGGCAAAGAACTTGGTTTTTGGATCCACAATGCACCCAATCCACCCATCAGTTCAGTTTGCCTTCCCCCGTCCTCTTCCCTACCCCGGTGCCTGGTATCGCTCAAGGACAATGACTTTGGCCCTGAAGTGGTCTAAGCTGGAATTCTCTCGAGGTGTTCTTCAGAGCATTGCTTCCCTGGGACACTTGCAGGCCTCAACCAAATGAAAAGAAGAGAGAGCAGAGTCGCACAGCCACGTCCTGGGGGCTTTGTTGGGTTAAGCTGAGCTTTTGTTTACCACAGACTTTCCCGAGCCTTGTGTGTTTGTGTGCTTTGTGGATCTCCCCTCGGAGATTTCCTAAAGTGTTTCGGATAGAGAAGCCTTTTTTTTTCCTATCCAATGTACTCATTGTCAGTTGTAGAGGATGCCAAGTTGTCTGCATGGCTCAAATCAAGGACAGTTATTTTCTTTTCAAAACAACAAAGTACTCAGAGATAGAAAATGAATGAGAAGTTCTTGCCCATCCTGTGCCAATGTAAGTGGATCGGGGTTGAAGTTCTACACAATGGCCTCTGGGAACATTAGGGGTCAGAGTGTGGTTTGGAATTATCTCTCTTGGCCCTTAAGTACACTGAAAAGCCTGTGTTCTCTCTGTGTGTCTGTACAAGTGTGTCTGTGCATATGCCCGTGTGTATAACTGTGCTGGCTCCCAGTAACCTTACAAAAAATTTTGCTGTTTGAGAAGTTACATATTATTAACTAATTTGTTATTATTTGATACACATAATCACGTGATTACATGGGCATGCATAGACTTCAGTTTATAATTACAATCTACTATACCCCCAACACCTCACCTTTGCTTGGGAAAGCATGCAGTTGATGGCTTTGCTAAGTAAGCTGTCTCCGTATTCAGTTGCTTGCATGAGTAGATATGAGGACGTTAGGCTGAAGGACCTAACGCAGATGCATTACAGTCTCACTAGCCCTAAGAATGCAGGATAGGACTGCGGCTGGAGCCCAGAGTGCCCTGGGTTCAGTCCTCAGTATCTGTAACATGAGGTGGTAGTGTAGGCCTGGAAACACTGCACTTGGGAGCTGGAGTCATAAGGGTCAGGACTGCAAGGCCTCTGCTCTGAAGAGAGTTTAAGGCCAGCCTGGGACGTGCTGTGTCCAAAACAGGAAAAGAAGACTGTCAAATGAGTGACTTTCTCAGGGGCTCACTGGAAGAGAACAGGCAGAATCATGGTGAAAAAGGAGAAAGATTCCAAGTGGATCAGAAAAGCCAATGACAGAAGTCAGAGTGTAAAGACATACCACTTTGTTCTGGGAAAGATGTGTCCCCAAGCCTTTTAAATAGACTATTTTTGATAATAATAACTACATTTTTGATGATAATATTTGGTGACTGTTAACCATACTCCAGGCTATGGTAATGGATTATTTAAGCCTTTTGATAGTATGATCAGCCACACCTTGAAAAGGCGCATGCACCAGGGGGCGGGGTCTATACAGCTGGTATGAGGTAATTAGTTGGACTGGGACCTCCAAACCCCACCCCCTGAGCTGTGACACCGAACCATTTTCATCTGAGAATCATACCTGCCTAATCGTCATGATGGAGACCTTCATGTCAGAGAACACATTCAATACGTAATAACATGTGATGATGAAAGTGATCGGACGAGCTGAGAAGGGCGGGTGGTGCACATTTGGAATTTCAGCACTCGGGAGGCTGCAGCAGAGAGATTGTGAATTTAAGCAGCCTGTGCTCCCATTGATAACTTTGTCTCAAAAGCACAATGCTGTGGTTTGAATGTGATGTGTCCCCCATTGGCGTGTGTGGCCGAACACTTGGTCTCTAGCTGTTGGGTGAGACTGTGAAGCCTCATTGGAAAAAGTGGATCCATGAGTCCCTGGTGCCCTAGGTACCCACTGCATCGAGACCACGGTGCTGACACCTCAGGAAAAGAGGCTTATTCACGGCACTGAGAGCTGATAACAAACTTAATATTATTAACTGTTGGGATGACTAACCCAATTGTAATCCTGTGGCTTTGGGGGAATAATATGCAGCCCCCTTCAACATGGAACAATGCTTTCCGTGTGTTGAAAGTGAAACAAGCAGTGAGGAAAGTGTTGGACTGCAGTGTGCTCACAGAATAGAGGGTGAGCCTTTCCAAGAACAAAGTCAGGACGAAGGATCCCTCTGTCTGAGTCATGGCTGTCTCCCCGTGGAATGATGCGGGCTATGGTGGGGGAAGGGAGAGGAGCAGGACCCTTCCCTTTCTTCTACCTGCCTATCTTCTAAGTTTTCTTTCATGGTCATTGACTTAGTTACCTTCCTCACCTCCATGACCAAAATACCTGGCAGAAGCCACTTCAGGAAAGGAAGATTTATTGGCCTCAAGTGTTATGTGTTCAGTGGTGCTGTGGGGTATGGGCGGCCATGATACCCCGGGGCAGAAAGAACAAGTTGGAACTGAAGACAAGTATATCAAACAATCAGAATCCACTCCTGCTGACCTCATTCTACTAACCAGGTCCCATCCCAAAGTGTCCTCAACTTCCCAAAACAGAGCCACCAGCAGGGACTAAGTGCTCAAACACATGAGCCTATGGGGCCATTTCCCATTTAAACCATGACAATCATACAAACCCACGGGACAAGTGAAATCATATTACTCTTCTAATGGGGGTGTCTGCAGGGAAGGTCCAGCTTTATTTTAAAATCCGTTTCACAAATGATTTGAAAGCGATCAAGTTTTTAAAACAGGAAATAGCTGAGGAAGAGCTTTGGAAGTTAAAATGCTTCTGTTGATTCAGTAAACAGAGCCTTCTCTTTGGCTGGCGTCCCTTCAAGCGGCGGCAATCGGATTCTATTAACTGGTGCATCGTTCTAAAAAGGCCCAAGAGGAATCGTCTTGGGCAGGGAGGTTCCAGGCACTAAATGTTAGAACTTAGGTTCCTTGCAAGGGATTGCAGCGCACGCACGTGTGAGTGACTTATATTAAAGTGTGGGCTGGATGTTCCAGAATAGTGATGGCTTCTAATCCATTTCTTCTGGCCTGCTGGGAATGAAGGCCCGACATGTCTCGGTGATTTAGAGCTCTTCTTGCTGAAGCAGCCCCATAGCAAGAAACAGCTTCAAACTTGGAAGAAAGGGGCAGCTGCTGTGTGGGCTCCATCTGGTCAGGTCACTCTGGGAGGGTAGAGCGTTCCCCAAACCCAGACATGCCGTTCATTCACTCTTTGTCATGTAGTGTTGAGAGCCCGGGGAGCTGGGGTCAGAGTGTGTGAGTTTCATGGGTGACAGTGTGACTCTCTGACCGCGGCCAGTCTACCACTTGGAGTCTTGGAGTCTTGGCTTGCAGTTCTGTAAGATGGCAGTGGCCATGTTTGGCAGCTCCCTCAGAGGCACCGTGCTGATTTGCTTTGTCAACGCGACACAAACCTACACATAAGCAAGTCTGTGGAGCACCATCTTGGTTAATGGTTGAGGTGGGAAGGAGCAGCTTAGTGAGGCAGTGTCATCCCTGGGCAGTGGTCCTAGGCTTTATAAGTAGGCAGAGTGAGCATGAGCAACCGGCCAGTAAGCGATGCTCTTCCATTGCAACTATGATGATGATGATGATGATGATGATGATGATGATGATGATGATGATGATGATAGATAACAAAAGCAAACAAACCAGAATAGGACAAAACAAACAAATGAATAAATGATGGAAAAAAAGAGAGCCAATGAAAAAGTCCAAATAACATGTATCAACTATCAACATAGAGATAGGAACGTGTTCATACAAAGAAATCCCATAAAAACACAAAAAGCAGAAAACCATAATATAAGCAACAGATCTATAAGGTTTAAAAAGAAAAAGGGAAAGCCCAGACAAAGTATTACAAGCAAAAAAAAAACCCTGCAAAAATACCACTGAGTTTGGTTTGTGATGGCCGTGCATTGCTGGGCATGGGTCCTGCCCCTCTGTGTGGTTTGTATTTGTACCCAGTGAGACTCCACGGGAGGAAATTAATTTTTCCTTTGTGAGCGGTTATCAACTCCAGTAGCTTCTGGGCTAAGATGGGGCCTTGTGTCCCTTCCGCTCTCGGTGCAGCTGCTCCACTGTCCTGCCCTGAGTTCCTGCTCTGGTCTCTCTCCACCAGTTGGCCAGCCAGACCCTACCTGTATCTTCACCTATGACACTAGGGTTACAGGAGCACACGCCCAAGCCCAGCTTTATATAGGTCCTGGGGACCCCATCTTAGATGTGATGACCATTGTCACTTGTCAACTTAACTTTATCTGGAATGAAGTACAGTCCAGAAATGGCGGGCACACCTATGACCGGATTTTGAGGCAGACAGACATGTCATTGATCCAAATCTTGAGGCTGGAAGACACAGCTTTGATCCAGACCTTGAGGTGGGGTGGCTCATGCTCTTAATCTGGATCTGCACCCACCTGTAATCCAGATCTTGAGGCAACACCTTTAATCTTGGCTGCACCTTCTGCTGGAGGCCTACATGGAGGAAGGAAGGGTTTATACTTCACCTACTTGCACTTACTTTGCCAAATATACATATACATACACATACACATACACATACACATACACATATACATATATATACACATACACATATACGTATACATACATGTACACATATACATATACATATACATACACATACACATATACATATATATATATATATATATATTCATTCCTTAAGCTCCATAACTCTAGAGAGACTTGACTAATACATCAGATCTTTATGCTTGTGCAGCAAGCACCTCACTGACTAGGCTATCACCATTCCCAAGTCCTTGCATTTTGGTCTCTAGTTAGTAACGGGCTGTGTATCCAAACTTGGTGTTCTCTTAGCTCCTTCTTTCTAGGTTTTGCCATGTTAATAGACTGCTTCCCAAAACTTTTAGTTCAAGTCCACATTCAACTGTCATGAGGGTGGTATTGCTTCACTGAGCACTGTTTTGAGCATGCTCATTTTAAAGTACATGTACACAAGTTGTCCATTAAGTAGGGCTTTGTGACCACCCATCCTTGTTTCCTTGAGGTAGAAAACTGACTCTGGCTTGTTTGTCAGTTGAGTGTTTTCGTCTTGCTTGCTTCCTTTCTCATGCCCAACCTCAGTCAGTCTCTCCCACCCTCCCTCATCCAGAACTCTAGGTTTTTAGCACTTGAGTTTCTCCTTTGGAAATCCCTAGAGTCTTTGTGTCTCTATAGAAAACATTGCCTAGGCAAAAGGAGTGGCTAGCCTGTCCCTGCCAGGGTGACCTCTGTTGCTGTTCAGAGAGCAGTTGAGGGTTTGTGCTAGAGACACTTGTTGGCAAATGGTAGCCCTTGTCATTCTACATTGAAAAAGGCCATGGAAGTGGTATGAGACCGAGAGGTCAGGCAGAGTGAACTAGGGAGTTGGTTCTTCAGGTAAAGGGCTTGAAGTGCAGCCATGAGGACCCAAGTTCAGATCTCCAGCACTCACGTAAAACAAAAATTCAGGCACATCAGCAAACCTCTGTACCCAGCACTGAGGAGGTGGGTGCAGACTAGCTGACTCCTGGAGCCCAGTGGCCGGCCAATCAGCCAAATCAGTGAGCTCCATGTTCAATGACATATCCTACCTCAAACAATAGCTAGAGTGACCAAGGAAGACACTGAATGTTGACTTTTAGCCTCCACATGCATGCACGAACAAACACATACCCACAGTTCCATGTGGCATGTGAACTGTGAACACACACACACACACACACACACACACACACACACACACACACACACACAACGCTATCTATAGGAGTTCATTGAGGAAAACCCACTAAGGTGGTATTACTAGACTGGCCCACTATTTTTCTTTCCCTTTAAGAATGGGATTCAGGCCTGAGAGGGCATCCCACCTCACTGCAGCATCGTGACTCATTTGCTGCTGCAGCACTGCTTCCTCTACTCTGCAAAACCCTCATTCTCTTCAAGTCCCAGGGGCTGATAGACTTCTTATTTCACAGCTCCCTGTCTCTGGTATTCCAACCGGTGTGCTAACTTCTTTTTGCCCCATCTTGAAGCCAACCTGGTACCACCCTTCATGCTATCAAAGCAGTCGTGATACCTGTTCTCTGTCGCATTTTCCTGCACTTCTGCCTTACCACACTGCCTTCCATCGCTCCTTACCTTCTACTTGGATTAGTTCCTTCCTTCATTCCTTCCCCTTCTCCCTCCCTCCTCCCCTCCTTCCCTTCTTCCACTCTAAGATAGACTCTTGCTATGTCTTGCCTTAGCATTCCCAGTGAAGAGACTGCAGGCATGACTACTCCACCTGTCCCGGTATTGATTTTCTATTGCAATGTGACAAATAGCCCCAAACTTAATGGCTCAACACGAGTTGCTGTTATCTCATAGTCCCTATGGTCATGTGGCTAGAGAAGCCTCCCTGGGAAGCTCACCGGGATCTTCTGAACAGGGTTCTGGACTGTAATTATGATGCTGGCTGGCTGCATGGACAACAGAGGCGTGACAGGGAAGAATCCACATGCAAACTCACTTGGGGTTATAGAGTTTTTTGTGTGACTGCCACACTGGGGGCTTGACTTCCTTAAGTCTGTCAGCAGAGGAGCCAGCCATTTGTGGTCCCTTATGACCTTCTGGAGGCCATCTAGGTCTTTGCCACAAGGACGCACACAAGGCTTCTCACGTCATGAAGCCACTGTGAGGGAATGACACTGCTAGGGCAATGGCATCCTAGATAAGGTCATTGGATCCTCTCCTTGTCTCTCGTTTAGAAGTAAGTCACAGGTTCCTCTCAATCGCTAGGAGGGATGTCACAAAAGGAAGAACCACCAGGAGACCATGATGGCCACATCAGAGCTGGACAGACATCACCTACAGTAGACTTTTTATCTCCCTGCCTTCCTTTGTGTGTGTCTTAAGCTTTCTACAGTGTATCTCTAAATCTACCTCCCCCTTTTGTTTACTTATTTATGTTTGAGGTAGTGTCTCATTTAGCTCTGACTCAGTATATCTGTAGCCAAGCTTGGTCTCGAACTCCTGATATTTCCTCCTCCTGAGTCCTAGAATCATAGGTGTATCCCACTATACCCAGCTGTTTCCTCTTATTAATAAATCCTATTTAATTTCTCATTTTTACTATTAAAATGTTCTTCTGGGCTGGGGAAATGGTTCAGTGATTAAATGCTTGGCAAGTGTGAGTACCTGGGTTTGGATCTCTAGAACCTGTGTAAATGCCTGGTGGGGGCCTCAACTGTTAATTCCAGCCACACGGGGTAGAGACAGGGTATTCGCAGAGCAAGCTGGATAGCAAGACCAGCCATGTCAGTGAGCTCTGGGTTTCAGTGAGACCTGGATGATGAATAAGGTGGAAAGCCATTGAAGATAACTCCTGATATCAATGTAGGCCTCCCCATGCATGGGCGTACACTCATATAACACACACAGCACATACACATTCATGGGCACACACACATACATCCACATGCATGGTTACACACAAAACACACACACATATGCAGACATACCATAAAAAGTGGAAAAAAAAGAACATTTCTTCTGTTTGTATGTTTTCTAAGAAACAAGTTTAATTAATACAGATTAATTTGTTAATTAGCAAAGACATTATCCTAAAAACTATAATAATCTTTCAGTGACATAAAAGGTACCCCCTTTTTTTGGTTCCTTGATTCTGTCAAGAATCTAATACAGGCTATGGAGACCCACTCACCTCCTGGAAATGAAGGACACAACCCCATGTGTGCTATGCCAGCGATTCTCACTGCCCAGCTTTCCACTTCTCTTGGTGTTGGCGGTACTCACTTTAACATGCCCACGATTTGGGAATTTAGTTAGTGCACAATGGAGACAGCTTATCTTTGCTTTGTGATGCCCAGGCACTGGGTGGGAAGGCTTGCACGGCTGGAGAGATTTAAATTGCCAGGGGAAGAAGGATCTAAAGGCTGCTCATGTCAAGTGTGTATGCCCTCTGGGTGAGGTGCTTGATTTAGTCTGGAATATCGTCTGCTTGAGGCATGGGCTGTTCAGAGTGATTCCGGGTTCCAGGACAGAGGGAACTTCCCAGGGACTCAGCTGCAGCTGTGTGGTCTTCTATGACGGAGCTTCCAAAGCCATGTGGCATTATTTTGCCACACTCTGGTTGGCAGAACAAACTCAGGTCCACTCAGATTCAAGGGGGAGGAGGAAACAACCTCCTACTCAGAGCCATAAAAGAAAAATTGCAGCCATTAAAAGGACTGCCACATGCACACACACAAAAGTGCTTAGGGAAAAGTGCTTTGGGAAACTGGAATCCCAAATTCTAAAGACTGGAGGGGTCACAAAGGAGTCTATTTCTGCTTCTCACCCTTGAGTCAACTTTCTTTGTGGCTGCCATGTTCCATCCCGGCCTTTGCAGGTGTCTCCTAGCTGGCCTGCTGCCATCCACTCTTGCCACTTTGTTCCTCAATCCAGAGACAGAATGTTTCTTCCAAAACATAATATTCCCTACTCCCCATCCCCCTCCACCAAACTGAAACCCACGTAACTCTGTGATCCAGTGAACACAGAGCCTGGGGTTTTATCTCACGCTATATCCACCCTCATTCTTGTGATAAAACGATTGGATACCTTCCTGTATTATTTTTCATTTTCATTTTATTTTATGTGTATGGTGTATTGTCTGGGTGTATGTCTGTGCATTATGTGTATCCACTGACAGAAGAGGCTGTCAGGTCCCCCAGGACTGGGGTTAAAGATAGGTGTGAGCCACCATGGGGGTGGTAGGAATTCAACCTGGGTCCTCAGACAAAACAGCCAGTGCTCTTAACCACTGAGCTATCTCTCCAGCCCCATCCCGCGTGTTCTTACTGCTGTTTTCTGTAAGGGTCTTTGGACATACTTGTCCCTCTACATGGAACATTTTGCATTCCCTTGTCCTTTGGGTCTTGACGCTTTCTCAGTGGTATTCTCCCCTGTTTCCTTGATCAAACCCTCCTACTGCAGCCTCCTTAGGACCGTGCATCTACAGACTGCAGTAGCCTCATGTTTACAACTGTGAGGATGTCAACGTTACAGCCACACGGCTCATAGACCAGTACAGTCCATGACGCCAGAGGCCATGTCTTCTTCCTCCAAGACATTGTTTACTCCAGAGTGTGGCATAAAGCAGTCATTTGCAGGGGGACAGAGAGGAGGAGGGAGAAGGGAAGAAATGAAGGAAGGAGGGAGGGATGACTCAATCTAAAGATGCACATGCGAGTACGTGGAGTAGCGATGAGCTCATTAACTTACACTAGCGTGTTGTGCTTTCCACGGTTTTATTAATTAGAGGAGGCTCTCTTTTATTATTAAGCTATAATCTCTCTTCCCCTGGTACTGGTTCTGCTGTTAAAGTACACGTCCAAAAGGTTTCCCACGGCTGGTCAGATGGCTTATTGGTAAAGGCACTTACCATGGAGCCTGGTGACCTGAGTTGGATCTGCAGGATACATACACATGGAGTAGAGAACTGACTCCTGTGAGCTACCCTCTGACCTCCACATGTGTGCTGTGCTGTGGACACCACACACATATAAATAAATGTTTCAGAAAAGCTTTCCCATGTGTGTCAGAGAGATTCTGACCCCGTCAATGAGTCTCTTTAAATGTTTGTAACAGCCCTTACAACAGAGAAAGGTAAAAAAGAGTCTCCAAGGTCATTGGCAGGTACAGACACTTAGCCAACCTGCCTCTTGAAGGCTGTGGTCATCCAATCTTATATTAACTCAAGATCATAGCTTCCTCCTCAGAGATAAGCTCTTGGTTCACAGCTTTTTGGCAACACTGATACTTCAGGGTGCTAGGCTTTGACACTCATAAAGCTCTGAGAGATCCCTCTTTACAAATGCTTTCCTCTATATAAGGTAAGATCTCCACCAAGATCCTAGAATGTATCCTTTATTTAAATGTGCATTTAGGGGACTTGAGAGATACCTAGGCAGTTAAAAAACACTTGCTGCTCTTGCAGAGAACCTGAGTTGGGTTCCCGGCATGCCCATGTCAGCTCATAGCAACTTAGAATTCCAGTTCCGGGGGATTTGATACCCTGTTCTTGATTCGTCGGGCACTGCATGCAGTGATGCCCATGAATACATTTAGGCAAAACATTCATATTTGTGTAAGATAAAACACTAAATCCTTTAAACTTAATTGATATATGAAAGCATAAAAGTTGTGCACGTTAATTGGATGCCACATCATGTTCTCATGCACAGATGCGTTGCATAATTTTAAAACTAGGTTGAACACATCTCTTAAATATTTATGGTGAAACAGACAAAGTTTCTAGCTTTTGTGAAATGTAGTGAACATTATCGTTAGCTCTGGCCGGTGGACTAGGCAGCAGTATACCAGAACATTCTGCTTCTGTCTAACCTTAACTTCGTTCCACTGACCAACCTCTCCCCATCCCTCCTTACTCCTAATCTCCTGGCCTCTGGTAACCACTATTCTAGTCTCAACTTCTCTAGTCTGTACTTGCTTTTGTTTGCTTGTTTGTTTACTTACTGTGTTGCATGGCAGGGGATTCATGCATGGCTTAGTATGTGTGTGGAGGGCAGAGGGAAAATATGGGGAGTTAGTTCTCTCATTCCATCACGTGGGTTCCAGGGATCAAACTAAGTTGTCAGGCTTGGTAGCAAGTACTTTAACCCACTGAGCCATTTTGGTGGTTCTCATTTGAATGAAACCAGAAGTTCATATATTTGAATACTTGGTCCCTAGTTGGTGTAACTATTTGGGAAGGATTGGGAGATATGGCCTTGTTGGTAGAGGTGTGCTTGTTTGAGGCTTCACAAGTCCACACTAACCCTCCCTCCCCCCCATTAGCTTCCCCTGTCCTGTGCTTGTGCATTAAGATGTAAGTTCTTATTTACTGTTCAAGCGCCATGCTGGCTTCCCTGCCTTGAAGTTCATACATTCTAATTAACCCTTTGAAACCGTAAGTCCCAAATGATCTCCTCTTCTGTAAGTTGCCTTGGTCATGGTGTCTCATCACCACAGTAGAAAAGTACCTAAGACAGGCATCTTGCCCGCCCCATATCAGTTTCTTAATGAGATGCTCAAATGTCATCCTGGTGGAGCAGTACAAAGAACCATGGCTGGATCCTAACTCAGCTTTAGAATTTAATTTAATGTTTTATTTTTGAATCACCATGCAAAACAATAGGCTCCTTTTGACACCTTCATACACACTAAGTTTGTCTACTCCTCTTCTCCATGCTCCTCTCTCACCATCTCCCTGCTGTACCTCTCTGTCCCCAATATTCTCCCACCATGTCCCATGGTTTCTATTATCCCCCCACCTCTCTTACCTGAAGCCTTCTCTCCCCTTTCCTGGACCCTTTCTGCCCACCATGTCCCATGGTTTCTATTATCCCCCCACCTCTCTTACCTGAAGCCTTCTCTCCCCTTTCCTGGATCCTTTCTAGTTTCATGGCCTCTATCCACCCCCATCCCACATATACAAAACATACACATGTAGAAGCTAGGGTCTGTGTAGGGGAGAGGACACGTGGTATTTGTGTTACCTGTTGCCTGGGTTACGTCTCTTAGATGATTTTCTAGTTCCACACATTTTCCTGTACATTTCCTTTTCCTTTACAGTTGAATAATTATTATCTATTCTCTGTTAATGGACAGCTAAGCTGATCCAATGTCCTTGCTATTGTGAATAGAACAGTAACAGACATGGCTGGGCAGGTGTCTCAGTGATGAGACACAGAGGTCTTCGGTTGTATGCCTAGGAGTGCTGTGCATGGGACATATGGTAGTTCCATTTTGTTTTCTTTTTGATAAATTTCCATACTGATTTATATAGTGGCTTCACCGATCTACACTTTCACCAACATCAGATAAGAGTTTCTACTTTCTTACAGCCTTATAGTTTTCTGAGTGACAGCTATTCTGCTGTGGTGAGACAGACTCTCTAAGTAGTTTTAGTGTACACTTACCTGATGGTCGATGTTGGATGTTACAACAATTGTTTGTTGGATACCTGCATTTCTTCTTCTGAGACTTTAGCTCATTGGCCCATTTGTTGACCGGCTGCTTCATGCTTGCGGTGTTTAATTTTACAGTTCTTCATAGATTCGAAATGCACTATCCAATGTAACACTCATGGATCTAGACTGAAGCCCTGCTGACTCACTCTCCTCTGTCTGTCCACCTGGCTGATACTTTTCTTTGCTGTGTAGAGCTTTTCAATCTCATGTAATCGTATTTACCAATTCTTGAACTATTTCTGGTGCTACTTGGAGTTCTAGGCAGGTAGTTCTTGCCTTTATGTAATTAACTTTTTGTTACTTTCCTGAGATCTTCTACTACTACTATTACTACTATTACTACTATTTGGTTTTTTTTCATGACAGGGTTTCACTTTTTTTAGCCTTGGCCATGCTGGAACTAACTCTGTAAACCAGGCTGGCCTTGAACTCACAAAGATCTACCTGCCTCTGCCTCCCAAGGGCTGGGATTAAAGGTGTGTGCCACTACCATCTGGCTATTTTCATTTTTTAAACCAATCTCTCTCTCTCTCTCTCTCTCTCTCTCTCTCTCTCGCGCGCGCGCGCGCGCTTGCGCTCACACACACACACACACACACACACACTCACGTATGTAACTACCCACAGAAGTCAGAAGAGAACATAAAAATATCTGTTGGAACTGGAGTTACAGGCAGCTGTGGCCGCCCAGTGTGGATGCTGAAGAACTGAACTTGGGTTCTCTGAAAGAGCATCATGTGCTCTTGATTAAGAAGCCATCACTCCAGCCTCCTCACTCATTTCTTATGATGCAACCTATGGTGCTGTTATCACTGAGGAGGAGGAAATGGGTAGAGAGGGAGAATGGTTAGAAGGCTCGGAACTATGGGCTCTGTCCTTCTGTGTAATAGGCAACTGGCACATGGTCTATAACTTACAGACACATGTAATGTGTATGTGAATTTCAGTGTATGAAATACCTTTTGGTTTAAGAATGGCAAAATTTTTACTGCAGGCTGAGATTTTGTTTTGCTATCTTAAATTTCTCCAGGCTCATAATGAACTTCAGTCAGCTCCTCCTACACAGAAAGTAAATTATTTTTAAAGCGAGTTTCCCCATGATCACCTCTGCATAAGGAAGTTTTGAACACAGATAAGCCTGTATGTTTACTCCCAATGTGTCTTCATTTGCCAGTAATTTCAGCTAGGTGACATGTCTCTGAAACACTGTTCTCTGTGGTTCTTCACCCCGATCATCTTTTAAGAGGGTATCACTTGCTAATCGGTGAGGGCTTCTCCCTCAGCTTTATGTATGTCATTAGAGTCTTTCTGTTTAAGTTTCTACTTTCTGAAGTCAACAGTGCTTGAGAAATATGCAACACACATTGCCAGGGTTGAATACTGAAAAATCAGTTGAATTAAAATAATCAACATTTGGAAACAGCAAGATGGCATAAAAAAAGATTGCCACCAAACCAGATGGCTCAAGTTTGATTCTCAGGACCCACATAGTAGGACAGAAATGATGCCCAAAATTTATCTTTTGACCTCTATGTGCCTGCATGCACACACTGTTGATTCAAGTCGTCAGGGTTGGTGTCACCTGCCTTCATCTGCTGAGACCTGTCACTGGCCCGCAGAGTGATCTCAGGGTGTATTCCTTCAACATTAAATGTCTTAGCCAGAAGCCACACCTGTTGTTTTGTTTATAACTCATTACTGGGAACTCATCACACGGTGCCCAGCCAGTCATTGTGGTATTTTAAGAAGTGCATTCATGAAGCTTCATGATTTCATGTGCTCAGAAGATACGGATAGTATTAACGAGTGTCGCACCGGAGCCCAGCAGATGTCACCTCTTAAAACCATTCATAGTTTATTCCCTTCACCATTGGGAATTGTGTGGGAGAATAAAGGCTCCCCTGGGAAACCTGGATTCTAGTCAGAAGAAACAAATCCACTTAGGCCATCATTCTTCACTTTAGCCTGGGGTTTTCATCAGCCTCCTCTGGTTCTGGCTAGTGAACCCCATGTTTCCTCCTAGTAGCCGTTCCTCTCCGTTTGCAGCATGTCTGTGAGAGCACATCTTGCTAAAAGCAAATGCTGCCTGGCCCAAGCATCCTTCTTAGATACCAGCTATGTCTTTGAAACAAGACGAGTTTGTTTTGACTCTGGAATCTGACCAACGGCTGAATCTGTTTTAATAAAAGCACACATGGATCCTATCACCTGACAACCAAATCATTAAGAAAGACTTTAAAAACATAACTGTAAAATAACAAACCATAAAACTATCTTAGATATATGTTCTGTTCAACCATGTGCATCACAACAGGGTTAGATGCAAACACCCCACAGGCTCTGTGGGAGATAACATGGCTGGGGAGTGGGGAAGATGAAAGCCATACCATGTGCCTTCCATGTGAGACTGCCTTCAAGAAGTCATGTGTGTTAACACTGAGGCACAATTTCCACTGTATACCATAAGGCAGGTCCCAAGAAGAGCGGGGACCTCAGTACAGTGCTGTGTAGACATAAGTGTCCTGAAGCCGTATGCCTCCCATTGTCCATCGAAGGTGGCTTTGCCTAGCTGAGGTCATAGGGAACGTGGGGTCCTGCAGGTAGAGGCCCAAGAGCTCTGATGTGGCTCTAAGGAGCCAGTCAGGCTTTTGAGGATGGCTTACTCAGAAGACATTGGGTTCCTGACAAAATGTAACAGCCCCATTGCGGATGCTGGGAAGGGTGGGTTTATACTTGGCAAACCCTTAAAATCACTTGAGGCCAATTTCTTATATCTGAATCTCAACTATGGGAAAAAGTTAAAAACAAGAAAACAGGACCAGAGAGATGGCTCAGAAATTAGGAGAACTTGCTGCTCTTCAAAGGACCAGTGTTCAATTCCTAGTACCCACATGGTGGCTAAGAACCATCTGTAACTCCAGTTCTAGGGAATTGGACACCTTCTTCTATGGGTACCAGATAGGCATGTGGTATGGACAGACACATGCAAGCAAAATACCCATACATATAAGATAAAAATAAAATAATTTAAGATTTTTATTAATAAAAAAAGAAAATCACAAGAGCACAGAGGATCTAAAGGAAAGCTGTCCACGTGTTCTTATTTAGGGCAAAAGATGGCGTCTACCCTTCCTTTTCCAAGTTGCACAACAGGGAACTGGAAAAACCATTTCAGAAGACAATTACAGCTCAGCTTTTGTCATGGAGAGACTGTTACGCATTCGCAAAGCTTTCCTATCATAAGACTTTCTCCAGTCGTTACTTTTTTTGGTTGACAGATTACAGTCCCTGAGAAAAGCAACTGGAGATGCAGCCTAGCCCTGGGAGGGAGGACCCCTCATACCGACTTCTTTTCACTCTTCCAGCAGAGGGCACCCCAAAGACTTCTCAACAGACCGACAAATGGAGACCTCTCAGCCTATGTTCCTCTCTGCATTTGACTCTGGCTTGTGTCCAGCTGACAGAAATATAACCACAGCTGGCTTGCTGTTACACAAAGCTAAGCCTTACCGTGTTCAGGATGGACGTCCTCAGCAACATACTTGATCCTATTGGATCTCTCTGAGCTCGCCTTCTAAATAGGACAGGGCATTGTGAATGTTAATGAGGTCAAATCTAGAACACACACAGAAGTGTGGCTGGGGGGTAAGCAGCTGATAAAGGTTGATGTTGACAACTGATCTTGTATTTTGGTCAGCTTAGATACAACCATCTTGGTAAATGTTGTCTTGGGTTTGGAAGTTGACTCTTTTGACCTTTCTTTGTCCCCTCCGTGGTCTGCAGTTCCTCTTACATTAAACAAGCAAGCCCGGCTGTAACCAGAGCTTGTTTGTTTCTCAATTTTCTGCACAGCCAGCCAGGCCCACCACCTCCGTGAGTTTATTTGCTCTCTGCACAGTAGCTGGGAGGAGTAGCTTGGCTGTGTCTGTTGTCCTTATGTATGCAATAGAAGCCAGAGACACAGGCCCAACTCTGGGTGGCTGAAGATGTATGTCAACCAGACCTGAATTCCTAATAAATGCTTTCTATCAAAGGGCTCTAATGTTTTCACAAAGAGTGTAGAAATCAGTACAAGTATCATTCCTTTCATTTAAAACTCTTAAAGCACTAGAGTCCGAGGAGACCACTCAGTTGGTAGAGTCCTTGCCCCTGAAACAGAAGGAACTAATTGAGTTTGATCTCCAGAGGCCAGTAAAAAGCTAAGCACACTGGTGCATGCTTGCAATCCCCGCATGGGGTACGTGGAGACAGGAGGATTGATCTCTGGGGCTCTCTAGCTAGTCAGCCCAGCTTACATGGCAAGTTCTAGGTCCCAGTGAGAGATCTTGTCTTAAAGAATTGTGGATGGCTCTTGAGAAACAAATGGCACCCAAGGGTGGTGTCTGGCCTCCACATGCACGACTATCCTTACACACCCACATGCATGGATACTCTTACACACACACACACACACACACACACACACACACGCATACACACACATACACACATGAGCACACATACATACTATGTGGGGGTGTGGCTGGGTAGTCAGAAGAGAAATATTAGCTAAGAACATTAGAACATTTAGCTACTTTTTGTACCATCAACCCAGAGGAGCCAGGAAGGAGTCATCATAGAGCAGGACATGTGCCATCTTCCATGCCCCCCTTTCCTGCTGTGTGTCAATCACTCCTAACCTGTCAATCTCTCCTCACCTCCCGGCTGTGTCAATCACTCCAAACTGTCAATCCCTCCTCACCTTCCTGCTGGGCATCAGACATTGTGCTGACAGTTCTGGTCTCAGCAGGTGCTTCTAGTGACACCAGGTCTTTTGAGAGGCGTCTCCTGACATAGGTGGAATATGAATAATTTTTCTTTTGGAAATAACCTAATGTGAAAGAAATCCCTTCTGCTCCTTGACACAGCATGAACAAAGAACCAGGAATCCTTTTAAATCCAAGAGAAATACACTTTATCGAAGCCATTTATCCTTGAGATATTTCCTTGAATATATTTTTCTCATTCGTGAAGAACAGTCCTCCTTCGGTACTGTGCACCCTGGGTTCTTGGGTCATGTCTATTTTGGTATCATTTGCTAGCTGCAGGCAGTCACATCTTTCTGATTTTCATACTCTTTAAGCCTAATAAGTAATAGAAAAACAATTTAAATACACAAATGTCTCCCATAATGTTGTTCAAAAATCCCTTCATCAACCAGGCGTGGTGGAACAGGCATTGCTCTCAGCCGTGGGAGGGAGAAGCAGGCGACTATCTGTGACTTACATAGTGAAACTCAGTGTCAAAAAATTCCATCATCAAAGACTAATTTCTATAGCACTGCCCCGTGGGTTTCCTGCAACACCCTTGGACTAACTTAGTTCCTTGTTTAATCGTTTCACGGAGGTTCTGTGATGAGTGGAGAGATTGGGCCAGGCAGGGCCTGTCTTGCCTGCTCCTGGTCTCCAGGTCCTGGTCATTGCATCCTGATCCCCCGTCTCTCGTGGATGCTGTCCGTGCTGATCCCCCGTCTCGAGTGGATGCTCTCTGTGCTGATCCCTTGTCTCACGTGGATGCTTCCTTTCACAGGGGCAGACAATCTACAGACACATGTCACTCCGACCTCAGAGTCCTTTCCCCTTGGGAAATTGTTGCCAATTTCACCAACATGGCCTTTCTTGGAAGTCAAGTCTTCCTCAGCAGCGGACAGAATCAAGAATGTGCTGGGACAGCCTCCTGACAACACAACCTTGACACAGCTATCCCAGACACCTCTGCCCAAGGCACACCGTAAGACCAGGGCTCATGTGGACTTCTCCTCATCCCTTTACCAAGGAAGTGGACATAGCGCCTCCCTGGATCTTGCCAAGGACCCCACTGAGACTCTGGTCCAAACAAGGCCTGAAGGGGGAAGAGAAGCAGCGGACATGTCAGGTTTGCCTCGCACCAGCATGCTCCCCCCATTACCTACAGCCCCATCAGCCTCCTCGAGTGCTATCTCCCCATCACAGCCCTTGGTAGGGATGCCGTCCCTTTCGAAGCATCCGTTGAGGTCAGACAGCTTTCTATTTCTCCCTCCACCACCATCATCTTCATTGGCCCCCGATTCACTGCATTCCATCACCCCTCCTAAGCCTGTAGAACATCCCACCAAAGTGCCTTTGTTTCCCCAAACGACACCAGCTGACTCCTCTTCAGGTCAGAGCCCAGTTCATGCCCTAAACCCATTTTTTCATAAAACAAACCTCTTCTCATCCAGAAATGCCCAGACTTTCATAGGTATCCCTCGTCTAGACTTTTCTACATCCTTAACAAAGCAGTACTCTGAGCTGTCCCCATCAGAGAATCCCCACTTAGCAGCTTCCCCAACTCCTGGGGTTCTGAGCTCCATTGCAGAACTGGACCACCTGTCTCTCCCTTCCCTAGCCCCTGGAGGCCTTCCAGGTGGAACCTCCTCGTGGTCCATGTTGGAAGAGCCTTCGAGTCCTGTGTCCACCCAGCCAGTCCGCACAGCGGGGCCTGTCAGAGGGCACAGTGCAGTATCATTGCCCATTTATCTAAGACAGCGGCAGCAAAGCCATGAGGCCCGGCCCCACGCCCAGACTGCAGAGTCAGTGATGACCAGCAGAGAGCTAGCCCCTGTTCCTCCTACAAATAGTTCTGCCAACTGGTCACGAGTGCCAGAGAATTCCAGAAAGCCCACACTCTCCCCAGAAAGCAAACCTTCCTCTTTGGTACATCCTCCTCCTCAGCCGCTCACTACACTCAGTCAAGGGCAAGTGGTCCATTCCGAGGCAGCTCCTGCATCACCACGGAAGGGGACAGGTGCCCCTCCCTCCCCGCTTACTGTCCTCCAGCCCAATAAGGATCAGGCCCATCCAGCCCCTGCACCAGAGGCACCCACGTCCCAGGAAGATGACCGTGACGAGTACCTTCCCGATGCGGCCACACACCTCCTCTCAAGCAAACTTCCTGATCTTCCCCCTACGATTTGGACATTTCCTCAGCAAAAGGAGGACAAGACGGCAGCCATTTTCTGGACAAATGAAAAGGCAGACGGGACAGTTTCTCTGTGGGCTCTTCCAACTAAAGAGGCTCCTGGTCGTCGTGCAGTGAATGAATCCACCTCTGATTTTAACACAGGTCGTATCTCACCTCTCATCACGACAGCACTAAGAACAGACCGCTCTCCTCCAGGGTCATTTCCATCACCCACGCTCACCACACTGGCCCCTTCTCCCGGCATTTCCAGCACCAAGCTGGGGACTCTCGCAGCTGTCACAAGCCGGTCAGAGTTGCCAGCTTCAGCTTCCAAACAGGTGACAGCACTTTTCTCCTCCACCGGTGTCCATGATTTCCCAACAATGGGAGGCACAAGAAAGCCAGCAGCCACAGATGTTTTCCAGGGCTTTCTTTCAGCAGAAACTGCATCGCTCGCCACACAGTCATCGATATCTGGCTTGCAGCAGCAGACGAATCACGATGTAAACACTCATACAATTAACTCCACACACTGGGAACCTCATCCAGCTTCGGCGGCTCTTCCCAGTGGTACGACTTCAGCTGCCAATGCATTACAGCCTCAGAATTTCAAAGAGATTGCTGGACAGCTGGTGGCTGCAGACGGCTTTAACCTCCAGGATGCAGCCCTCAGTCCCCGTCCCAGTCAGCCTCCTCAACCGTCAGAAGAAGCTGCCGTCGAAAGCCACACAGACCTCCGGCTCACAGGCAAGCACGCCGGAGACTTTGACCCAGAAATGGTTCATTACCACGCATCCACAAGCCAACATCCTATGTCACAGCTGCCCATCCGGCCAGCCCATCCTTTTTGGCCGACCTGGCCAAGTTTAGCTTCTGCAGCTAGCTTGCACCAAATGCTTTCAGACGGAACAGACACAGGACCACAAATGTCCAGTGACATCTATCTATCGCCAGGGGAAAGTGGCTCCCCACAATTCCAGAGTGTCCTGGAAGACCGCTCATCTACAACCTCACCTTCCGAATCAACCGGTGCCTTTTCCAGGACCCCTTCCAAAGTGCTGCGAACTTCTCGGCGCCCCAAGAAATGGACAGGTGCAGCCACTAACACGGGTAGTTTGTTTCCTGGTACCCAGAAAACAGGTATGACTGCTTTTCCGGCCAGAGCATCTTCAAGCTCCACACAGATGCCCAGCTTTGCTTTGAAGCAGCCTGCCTCCCCTCGTTCAATAGTGAGGTACAGCTCCAGACAGGCATGCCGCCGACCCACCCTGCCTACCTGATTTTTTTTTTAAGTATTCGAAATGTTTGTCTTTGTTATCAGCAGTCATGGCTTTGCTATGAGCGGCCTTCTCATTATGGCTAACTGACTTAATGGACCTAAAGCTGTTTCCCTGAGTTCTCTGCAAGCCCAGAGTGCAGAGACTTCTTACACTAGCAAGCTCATAAGTGACATTCCTTCATCACCCAGACAGCGACGTATGCAACCCGGTCCAATGACAAACTTTTCCTTTTCTCTCTTTGCAGTGGAAACCTCAGTGTCCTCCAAGGGAGAACTGTCAGCCACCGCAGCAGCCGCCGCCACCACCACACTGTTTCTGAGGAAGTCAAGTCCAGCGCCACTGTCTGCAGCCCTTACTGCTAAGGGCACTGGCGGTGGCGGCAGCTTAGCCAAGAGCAGTCTGACCACTGCTCTAACTAAAAATGTCACCAACAAGGCAGCACCAGGTCCAAGGGTGACAGCAGGGACAGTCCACACAGCCTTCCCATTCACACCAACCTACATGCTTGCCCGGACAGCACACAGCATGAGCACTCACACAGCCATGCAAGGGGCCTCAGGCTCTGTGTCAGGCCTGTTGTCCACAACACACCTCCCCAAGAAGCCCCAAGCCATGCACACTGGCCTCCCTAATCCTACCAGGCCAGACACACCCAGAGCATCCACACCCCGCCCACTGACAATCACAGCTGCGCTGACGTCCCTTACAGCATCCGTAAAGGCCACTAGACTGCCTTCTTTGCAGACAGGAAACACAGATGCTGCTTTTCCGGCTGTGTCTACTGCAATGGTCACAACTGGCAGGATGGCATCCAACTTGGACTGTCAGATGTCCCACAAGTTCCTCGTGAAGACAGGTGAGAGGTCACTGTCTTATTGTTCTGAGGACAAAGGAGCAGTCCTGACACAGAGATGTGATAGAAAGAGTTCTCTTAGATCAGTGCGTGTCAATCAGGAGCGCTCTCGCCCTCCCTTTCCAAGAGGCATTTGGCCTTGTCTGGAGACAAGGTAGTTGTCACGCTTGGGGAGGGGAGTATTACTTGAAACTTGTAGGCACCTAGAATTATGTTTCACATTCCCCAATGCTCAGTCTGCACAGTAATGACCATCTGCAGTTGGAGACAACCTCAATTGCTAAAGTGCTTAACATGAGGACTGGAGTTAACCTCGTTGACTCTGTTTTTAAAAAGCCAAGCCTGATAGTTTATAACTCCAGAGCTGGGGGAGAGGAGAAGCAGGCAGGTCCCTGGGATCACTGGCCAGTCAGTCTAGCCTACTTGATGAGCTGCAGAGAGACCCTGTCTCAAAAAACAAGGTGAGTAGTACCTGAGGAATAACCTGGAGTTGTCCTCTGGTCTCCACATCCAAGGACATACATAGACACAGAACTGAATACATACATGCATCTGCACTCAGATGAGTGTGTGTATGTGCATGCACACTCATGTGCACATATGCACACACACACACACACACACACACACACACACACACACACACACACACACACAAGGTGGGAAGACAGACACAGCCTAATCCATATGCCAAGGTTGAGAAACCTTGACTTTCAGGAAGTGTCAGAGAAGGGGAACATTGGATGACATGGATTCCAGCCCCAGGATTGGTTCTGACATCAGAAGTGCCCAGGAAACCTGCAAGTACTCCAGTGGGTCAGGGAATACCAGACCGCAGCGTGTTTTGTCTGTGAAGTACACCAGGGATGTCTAGCACGAATAAACAATGCAATTCACTTAACACAAAATCTTGGGACGTGCTGCACCCCTCAGAAAGGTTTTCCTAATCAGCAGATGCCAAGCTGACAGCTAACTCACACAGGAGGAAGCTAGGATTTCTTTTGATGTCAGGCGATTCCTTTGGGGCAGGCGACGCTGGAGCCATGAGCTAAGAGGGGTTGCTCTCTCCTTTGCCCCACTTCCCGGTTGCAGCAAGTCTAGCATTCATAGAGTGCTTCCAATAGTGTAGCAGTGTTTTCTATAAAAAGCATTAGACAAATTATTTGAAAGAGCACGCCAGTGTTGAGTGCTCATGTCCCGCCTTCCTCCTCGCCCCACAAAGAAAGGAAATTATATCTGGAGACATATCTTATTCTAAAATGGGAAATCATGAAACTAGGCACTGCGGAAAATACAGTATCTCTTTCTGTTTCTCGAAATTATGCCATCTGGGTTTTTATCTCCCACTCCCCTCTCCAGATCCTTACCTTCTCCCAGCCCTGCTCCATTCAGAAACACCCTCTCGCCTCCTCTCCCTTGCTCTGGCACTAACCACAGCTGACCACGGTGACCAGACACCAGCTCTTTCCACTCTTACTCCTGAATGTGCATCCCCCCACTGCCACCTGCCTAGTGACTTCTGTCACCATCATTTACTTAAATTTCTGCAACCCTTTACACATCTGTCTTCATGCCTGTCTTCTTTAATCTATTTGCCAACCCGTAGTCAAAAGAATATTCTAGAATGCATGACTTTGTTTTAAATCCCTTATTTTTCCCTCTCCCTTAGAACCAAACTAAACATGTACACTGACAAGATTGCCCCCCCATGCCTTTCCACTTGGCACTCCTGGATCTGGGAGTGTGTGTGGGGAGCGGTCAGCCTCCCCCAGCCCTTGCCTAGCTGACTGCTGTTGCCCTTTGGTACTCATTGGAAACATCAATGCCCATGGGAACCTTCCCCGACCCAGCCTTTTCCAAAAGCCCTGGCAGAACTCCGATGTCCTTCTAATAATATCTATTAAATTCTGTCACTGATGCCATTTGCATCCCCACCTGAGAGGTGGACCTGTCCCTTCTGGATTCAGGGTTGATTAGAGCTGTAGAACCCAGCTCAGGGACCGTCTCTAAGTACATTGTCAATGGATGGTGTTACAGAAATGCGTTTGCACGCTGACTCAGTGGGGACCAGGCATACAGAGACTGGTCCTCAAGGTCAGAGGCAGCATGGGTTAGAATGCCACCAGCATACCAACTCTTTGGCATTAGAAGGCCATAAATGGCCTGGGCCTTAATTAGGACCCACAGTCACTTTTCCCAGCCTGTCACCTGATTGGTGGACCTTTGCTCACTCAGCTGTACTCTGGATTTGATGGACATGAGGCCGGGGAGAGGGGGTGCTGCTTGTTTATTGTGCGGTTCATTCTTGCTTCTCTTTTGCCCCACAGTTTTCTTCCTAACTCAGAGGAGAATACAGAGCAGTGAGTCCTTGAAGCTTGGTGTAACCAAAGGGCTCACACAAGCATTGCGGAAGGCTTTCCACCAGAATGACGTCTCCGCTCACGTAAGCTGCTTGCATTCTAACTCCAACTCAGCTCACACAACTCTTAGGTCCAGAGTAGGAGTAGATGTTTCCCTCCTTTGTACAGGCTACACCCACACGTGCCAAAAGAGGAATCTTGTCATTTTGGCTGGTAACATCTTGTGGCTGGAGGAATAGGTCATTTCAAGAGGAAAACCTGAGACTAATTACCTTATATTACTTTTATACTTCAAAAAATTGTCCCATCGTCCCACTGTTAAAGGGATATTTAGTATCTGTAGAAGGTGCCCATCACTGTTTTGCTTTTGTTTTCTCTTCATCGCCGGCACAATTATAAATAATATTTATTTCTGGACATGTCACAGGTATAATAAAGCCAGGCAGACATTGCATGCTTATAATCCTAGAACATGAAAGGCTGAGACAGGGGGATTGACCCAAATTTGTGGCTACCTTGGGCTACAGACTAAGATTCTGTCTTCAAAAACCCAACCCCGAAACCGTTACTACTACTACTAACAACCACAACAAAAGCCCAACTTACTCAGATCTGTAAGGAGAGTTCTGCTTGCTTGGTGTGTCAGCAGCAGACAGGGAAGTAAACATTTTTCCCTCCAAACACTTTCATGCCAAGCACTGCCTAATAACTGCTGGCCGGTTTCAATGGCACAGCCAAGTAATGGAGGCATTGTTTTTCAGTCTTTTGGGTTCATCCCAAGTAAATGCAACTGGCAGCCAGCGAGCTCTCTTTTGTACCACTTAAACATATCATCTGGCTTCCTCTTTTGATGGCCTGGGTGACAGCTGCATTCAGGCTAGGGGTCCCACCCCACCCATCACACAGAGGACCAGAGATGAGGTTCTGGCAATCCTCTATTGGTCATTGTCAGTCTCTCTTTTACGATTCTAAAAAAAGAAACTGAGCGGAAAAAGGGAGGGAGAGGAGGAGGGAAAAGCACTCTTCACTGGGTGGTCCCTCCCCCGGAGACAGCAACATTTTAAACTCAAAAGTTGAACATGTAACGGCTCCCCTTCGTCTGCGTGGTATGGCTTCCACTGAACCGCAGTCATTTTCCAACGACCTCTGTAGCTATGGCCTTTCCTGCGCATGATCGTGGACCACTGCAACAGCCACTACTCCTTAAAAATACCCGGTGCGCTTTGTTAACTTAGCACATTTCTTTTGATACTTTTGTAGTAGCACAATGCAGTCAACACAGTACAATTAATCGGTAAATCGAATCATTTGCCATGAATAAATGGTAATGGCTAAAGTGAGAAGAGTGGGTGCAAACAGCCTCCTAAGCTCCAGTGAGCTGCTGCTGCCCGCACAAGACCAGGAGGCGGAGCTTGGCAGCCCCCCTGCTCAGTCACTGGTTGATTTTTTTGTTTGTTTTTAAAGGGTTAGAAATGTATTAAAAGCAAATGGTCCCTGCACCAAGGCTTGCACTTTGAAGTAATTAGAAGGGCGGGGCGTTCCCAGCCTGCTCGCTGGGTGGGTTGTTGTTCTTTGGGACCACGTTCATGTTCCATCTTGAAGCTCCCTGGTTAGTCGTTTTTAGAAAAGATGGAGAACATTGGAAAGACCAAATTGCACCCATTATGTAGCAAAATCAGTTTTCTTGGCTTCTTTGAAAAATTATTTGTGACCGGGAGCCTTGTGCACGTTAGGGAAATGATTTTCCCCTAGCCTGTCCTCCTAGTCCTACGAGAGCTCCCTGACGCAGATGCAGGGATCGGGAAAGAATGCAGGGTTTTAAATAGCGTCACACAGAAATCCGGTTTCACACAGAAATCCATGGGAGATGGATGGCGGTGCTGTCATATCCATTACCCGTGTATTTAAAGTGTCAGTGTAAAGCATGGTTTAGATGGTAGACTGTATGTGACCTGTGTATTATGACAGTGAATAACAGACGGGAGGCTGGAGATCCACTTAGAGGTAGAGCTCTTGTCTACCATGCACAGAGCCCCCCCCATGCATACACACTGTACATACAAATACACACACAAACACCGACACGTATGTGCACACACAAGTGTGACCCACTCATCCATAGAGGGAAATGAGATTACCCTCATTACCAAGATTACCAAGCAGCACCCGCTCTGCCTCCATACATTTGTATGAATATGCATGTATATTTTTACACGTATATAAATATGTATACACAAAATATGTGCTCTTGGATAAACATGATTGAAAGAAGATATACCTTGCAGATGGTTAATACCTGAGGCAATCATCATTCTTTTTTCAAAAGTCTAATTTTATGACAAACATCACGTTTATTATTTTAAAAAACAAACCCCACATTTAAAACTATAAACATACATCAACAAAGCAAAATGCAGTGAGAATAAGTTTTTTTTATTGGATATTTTAATTTACATTTCAAATGTTATTCCCTTTCCCGGTTTCCCAGCCATAAGCCCCCTATCCCATCCCCTTCCCCTCTCCAACCACTCCCCCTTCTAACCCCCCTGACATTCCCTTACACTGGGGGGTCCAACCTTGGCAGGACCAAGGGCTTCTCCTCTCATTGATGCCCAACAAGGCCATCCTCTGCTACATATGCAGCTGGAGCCCTGGGCCTGTCCATGTGTGCTCATTGGGTAGGGGTTTAGTCCCTAGGAGCTCTGGTTGGTTGGTATTGTTGTTCTTATGGGGTTGCAAGCCCCTTCAGCTCTTTTAATCCTTTCTCTAACTCCTCCAATGGGGACCCAGTTCTCAGTTCAATGGTTGGCTGCTAGCATTCGCCTCTGTATTTGTCAGGCTCTGGCAGAGCCTCTCAGGAGACAGCTATATCAGGCTCCTGTCAGCATGCATTTCTTGGCTTCATGAATATTGTCTAGTTTGGTGGCTGTATGTATATGGGCTGGATACCCAGGTGGGGCAGGCTCTGAATGGCCAGTCCTTCCAGAATGAGCTCTAAAGCTTCAAAATCTATCCACTTCGAGAGAGAGGGCTCAGACCATCGATGTCTCTTAAGATTCACCAGGGAGAGAGCCCTCTGATTCATCCCCACCTTGGCCTTGAACCAGTAGCTAAGCCAGGAATGGAGCAGAGTCTGAAGGCCTCCTCCCTGTTTCAAGGGGCAGACTCCACTTTAGTTACATTGCGGCCCATCCCCAGAAGGTGCCTTACCTCATTTATCATCTCTGCCTTCTGCCTCCCAGGAGTGGGGAGATGTAACTTTTCCTAACCAGCATTCTGTTCCTTTGTCATCCCTTCTGCCCGCTGTCCCCTCTCTGACTTTTTGATGATAGTGCTATTGGATCATATTCAAAACACTTAAGGAATCCAAAACCAGGTTCAGCTGTATCTCACCTGGGTCTGATATGATGTGGGGTGCGCTCTGCCGCTTCAACCCTAGGTAACTGCAGAGCATTTCTATGCCCACTTTGGTCCCAAATAAGTGATTCGGAGGCCTGGTGGTTTTTTTTTATCACTATGCTGGGCAGGTTCTGAGCTATTCGAACCATCTATGTTGCCTACTTCCCAGCCATGTGGTCCTTTACCTGCATTTGGCTTGCTCTGGTCCATGTGTCCTCAGGGCAAATCCTCCTGCTCCATCCACAGGATCTCCAGGCCTTCTCTCTTCCTTTCCTTCCTCTCTCTTCCTTCCTCCCCCTCCCTCTCCTCTTCTTCCTTCCCTTTCCCCTCCCCCTCCCCCTCTCTCCCCTGATCAGAAGTCCTGCCCTAATTTATTCTCCTGCCCAGCTATTGACTGTTCACCACATTATTAACCAATCAGAGGTGATGGAAAACAATCTTTACATATAAATCAGTATCTGAATGCACAGTACAGAAAACCATCCCCCACCATGAGTTTTATTCTTTCGTATTGTGATACTTTGGAACTCACATGTGCACCTTATGGGGTCGTTAGGATATTTGTTTGATGGGAACATCTAGTCTCCCTAAGTAACAGCTGTGGCTCTGAGAACACAGAGAAGAACCTAAAATACTGTGGAAATAAACAATGAGTTCTGGGGGTCCATTTGTTTTGTAGGTGGACATTCTGGAATATTCTCATAATGTCACAGTTGGCTATTATGCTACCAAAGGGAGGCTGGTGTATTTGCCGGCTGTGGTGATGGACGTGCTGGGTGTATATGGAGTCAGCAACGTCACGGCCGATCTGAAGCAGCACACTCCCAACTTACAGTCTGTGGCAGTGCTTGCCTCCCCATGGAAGCCCCAGCCTGCAGGTGCCTTCCAGCTGAAGACAGGCAAGTCACCCAAAGGAAAGGGTCCCATCATTCCGGGACCAGACCAGCAGATCTCTGTTTAAAAGTCCCACTGCTGGCGGCTTCTCCACTTCTGCAGTCCTCACACCGTCAAACACGCCTGCTCATCAGATGTCCAAGTCTCCCGCCTAAAGGCTGCAAGCCTGACTTTCTCAGATTCCTCCCCCCATAGAGGCTTTTCTTCCAGTCTATATGCTTATGCATCACAGCACAGAATACCCCGTTTCCCCATTTCTTATCAGTGCCTACTACTAAGAGTTGAGTGCCTGTAAAACCCAGTCTGGAGATGACAGGTTTTGGTTGTTAACCATGTGTTCCCCCAACAAAGACTTTGACATCTTTCTCTCAATTTCCCTTGTGATTTCTGATTTGCAAAGTTTGTAAACCACAAGAGTGGAGAAGCCACTGCAGTGGGTGGGAACCGGCAGCTCAGTGATAGAGGACAATTGGGGGTCACCATCCACAGAAATAGATGACACTGTTTGTCATCTTTGAGCAGATGTCTGCATAGTCTCATGGGATAAAGTCATGACATCCTTTGTGTTGGAGAGAGCCTTGGGTTCAGTCATGCTTTTAATTATTCTCTGCTATAAATCATCTTAAAGAGGCACGTTCAAAGTATAATTAAAGCTTGTCTGGTTTTTCTGTTTATTTGCTTAATTTCTGTAACCTAAAAATCATGCTGTTTTGTATATTGGCTGCTATTAAATTTGAGGAACTAAGACAGAGCATTGCCAAGTGCTGATCCTCGGTTCTTCTTCAGTGCTGCAGTTTGTAAGCCAGTCAGACAACATCCAGTCCTGCAGGTTTGCCCAGACAATGGAGCAGAGGCTGCAGAAGGCATTCCAGGATGCAGAGAGGAAGGTCCTCGGCACCAGGAGCAACCTGACAGTTCAGGTAGGGGGCAGGGGCATCGGGCTGCGAAGACAGACAGCCATAGTGCACATGTTGACCAGGAATGATATGGGTCCCCCCTTCTAAACTGTCATATGCATATGTAAGTTTGTACTTTGGGCAGGTGCTATAGACAGTAGTGGCATTGGCGAGGGTGGCTGAAATTGGGCTGTGGCAGGTAGGAGTCCATGTCACCATGAACCTGCCAAAATTCAGGGATTATTGTTTGCTTTTTATATGTAATGCTTCCTCCAGTCTTTCTATCGAGTTTATTATTAAAGAATTAAACCCGAGTGTACCTTATAAGATGAATCAATGTGTGTGTGTGTGTGTGTGTGTGTGTGTGTGTTTGCGGGGAGCTAGGGTGCAAATGTGGAGTTCAGAGCACAGAGACTGAGTTCTCTCCTTCCAACATGTGGGCTTCAGGATTCAAGCTCAGATTGCCATGCCTAGAGGCAGGTAGCTTCATTTGCTGAGTCATCTTAGGGCCTGTGAATTGATTTTAAATCACCAATTCCATTGTGATTTTCTGTGATTAGCTGTTGTGTGATTTTCATTGGGCCAGTTCCAAATTTCAACACACACACACACAAAAAAAATGATCATGACATGTAAACAAAAACACCCATGAAAGACTCACTCACGGCCACCTAATATGCTCAGTATTTTACAAATATTCTTCTGTGTAATAATCAGACATTCTCTGAGATGTCTTCTCCATTTCATTCAGGTGAGAAATGAGAGAGGGATTATGACACTCCCAGAAGTCACATACACCATGCTATACCAGCACTGACAGTGTAGAAAGGTGTCCCCGAGCCCTTGGCAAGTACACAAAACTTTCCCAGGGAAATCCAGCTCCTGGTACTCCATATATATGGCTTCCTGGCTAACAGAGTGAACACCGCCAAAAGCCTCTCTCAGACGTGTGTGTGTGTGTGTGTGTGTGTGTGTGTGTGTGTGTGTGTGTGTGTGTGTGTGTGTGAGAGAGAGAGAGAGAGAGAGAGAGAGAGAGAGAGAGAGAGAGAGGCTAAGATCTCAGTAAGGACAGACACTTCCTAATAATATTCATCCAGCGCCAAAATTCTCTAATTAATGCTACTGTTCTGTGTCTGTTTTGACTACTGAACTAAAACCTTTGCAATTAGACAAGGGGCTTTTGAATTTGACATTTAGCATAAGTGAATTATCAGGAAAGCCAATACAATGTAGAGAGCACATAATCTAATTTGCAGGAGCAGCTTTCCTTTTCTAGACTCAGGCGAAGTGGATTGGGGAGGGTATCATTAGCACTCGGTGGCTAGGATCTCATTGTGACTCGGCTCTCATTAGTCTAAGATCTAACAATGTTCCTCAGATTTAAGATTTATGCAAGCAGTGTGACTCAGCTCTTGTGGGAAATCTTTTTCTTCAGGGTTACATCTCTGGTCTTAGCAGGTATGTGAGCTAGGTGGTTCTTGGTGCAGAATGCACTTTAAGATATTTCTTGAGTGCCTGCTGTTTATTAGATACTGGGAGACCAGAACCAAGATAAATAAGTTGCCCTTGGCCTTCAGCCTGTTTTGAACTGGTTATGGTTCAGAAGATGAAATGTAAGGAACAAAGCTTCCTTAGAAAAGACTAGAACAGGTGATTTGACCATTGCAACCTGATTTGAGATGCTCCCCAACATGTTGGAAGCCTTCAAAATGAATTGAATGAATTATGTTATCAATCCCATTTCACAATTGGCCTTGGCCATTATGAGATAATGTCACTGGATTTAACACCTCTTTCTTGGTCCCTGTATCATCACAGATAACGTCACATTCACCATCTTCCTGGGATCATGATACTATGACTTCCAAATTGATGTTTTTGTAACACTTTTACATTTCATTATATTAAATAGACTTTGTATGGTACTTTGAATACTTTGTGAAATAAAAAGATGTAAATATCAGAGTCATTGGAAAAGCGACTTTAGAAAAAGCATTAGGAGCTAGATTACACTTGACTCCATGAGGGTTCTAACAGTATCAAGCTTATGAGACATAGGCAGACCTCCACTGAGGAGGTCACAGCTTATTGGCTGGAAGCACAACTGGATCCAGCTGCGTCAACATTGTCTTCAGGAAGTTCTCTGCTCATCTTTTGGCTTGACTTCCTCCAGCCCCTCCTCCTGTTCCTCCATCTCCTTTAAGATTTATTTGTTTTTATTTTACTGTATGTATGCTTTGCCAGCTGTATGTAGTGTACCACATGCAAACAGTGCCCATGGAGGCCAGACAACGGTCTCCGATCTTCTAGGACTTGGGTTACAGATGACTGTAAGATACCATGCAGGTGCTTGGGAAACAAACCCAGGTTACCTGGAAAAACAGCAAATGCTCTCCACTACCGAGCTGTCTCGCCTACCCCTGCACACTTCTTACCTGTGCTGAGTGATCCTTGGTGCGTCCAGATTTATCTCACTCTTACGGCTTATGGTCTTATGAAACCGAAGAGCCTTTAAAATTTTATTTGCTTGTTTGTTTATTGGTGTCATTGCAGTCCAGACCCTGGGGCTGGCTGTCATTGGCCCACTGTGCCCACTTCTGGATTGATAACTGTGGCCGTGGAGATGAGATATCCTGGGCAACATGGTCTGGCACAGATGCCCGCTGTTGAAATGTGAGAAGGGGGAGCTGTACCCAAAGTACATGGACAAAGAGGAGAAGGGAGGTGACTTCCTAGGGACCGTGGTGCTACTGTCGTAGAAGGAGAAAGATAGTAGCGCCAAGTGTCCTGTGGTCTAATGAGCTAATGAACCAGAATGAGTGGGTGGAGACATGAGGTGAGAGGTTTCATAAAAAGGCAAGGCTGAGTTTGCTACAGAAGATACAAAGGCATGAGAATGGAGCTGTGTTTATTGCTTGAAAAATCTTAAGCTTTAGAGATCCTAATATTTCTCAATGGGGATTATGGATTGAATCTGATACCTACCAAAATTCCATTCTGAGGCAGACAGGAGGATTGCTGTAAATGCAAGGGCAGTGTTGCTTGCATAGCAAGCTCAGGACCAGCCAGGGTACATAGTCCTCTCTCAGAAAACAGAGAAGGGAGGGGCAGGGACTAGAGAGAATGCTTGCTGCTTTTACAGAAGACCTAAGTCCAGTTCCCTGTACTCACATCAGACAGCTCACAGCCACCTGCAACTCCAGCTCCAGGGTTCTGACACACTGTTCTGGCCTCTGTGGGCATCCTGGTACATGCATGTGTATGTACACACACACACACACACACACACACACACACACACCTTTTAAGAAAGATTAAAAAAAAACCCAGTGATGGTTTTAAAGACAGAAACTGAGAAATCTCTCCTGAAGTTCAAATAGAGTCCCAAAAGACCTTGAACAACAAAAGCAGTCTTGACAAAGAATGAATTTTGTGTCACACTTTCTTGTTTCTAAAGTTTATTTTAAAAAAGCCAACATAACCAAAACAGTGTGCTCTCAACTGTATGACAGACATAGAGACCAATGGCCAGAAAAAAAAAACTACTTGTATAGGGCGAAACAATTTTTACCAAGGCTGGACTATGAGGAGATTGGTAATCTTTTTAATAGTGGATATCCACATTACAGAGAAGGAAGTTGAAGCTATACCTAACATCAGCGACCACAATCTCTCAAAGTCTATCATCAAAGACATGCATGTAAGAACTAAAGCCAAAGGGACCAGAGCGTACAGGGAAGAACTCATAGGCCTGTGTGTGTTGGACACCTCCAGAAAAACCACAGAGCCAAGAGAAACAAACACATTGGACGCCCTCAAAAACAAGAACTTCAAAAGACACTAATAACAGAATGAGAGATACCACAGAATTGTGAATCTTCTATCTGCTAAGTGACTAATATCTAGAACCAGAAACTTAAAGACACAGAAAGAACTGTTGTGTATCCATTAAAAGGACGTGAATGGGGAGAGAGGCCTGGGATGGTGCTGTGTTTGCTTAGTGTGCATAATGTCCTGGGTTTGAACTATGTCACCACGAGGAGAAAAGGGGGTGGGACAATAAAAAGGCTTTGACCCAACCATCATGACACACCATTTTAGATTTCTTAGGATGATCATTCTCAAAAACAAAGCAAAAACCCTAGAAGAGTATGTGTTGTGAGGGCCTGGAGAAGTTAGGAACCTTGCATATAGCCAGCGGGATGTGGGACGGACAGCCACTGTGCAAAACAGGGCCATGGTTCCTTAGCAACCTAAACGTGCAGTTACAATGTTACCCAGCAGCTCCGTGTCCATCTGCATATGAAAAGGAATGGAAAACAGGAGCTAGGAACTAAAATAGGTGTCTGTATCCTGGTCAGGGTGGCCAGAAGCAAGCCGCCTGCCAGTCAGTGGATGCATGAAAGCGAATGTAGTCTACACATACGGCAGAGTGCTGCTCAGCCTTCAGACAGGAAGGTCCTTCGGGTGCCCACTGCAGCACAAGTGGCACTGAAGTCATCGTGCTAAGTGAAGTAAGCCAGTCACAGAAGCAAAAATATAGAATGGTTTCTTGTCTGCCAGATGCCTAGAGTTGTAGAATAAGCAGTAATCTAAGCTACAAGATCAACCCAGGACTAAAAGGATGGAGAAGCTGGGAGTTGTTTAATGGGTAACACTTAGGGGCAGTGAGAAAGTTCTGAAGATGGGTGTCCCTGATCATTGGCGAAAAATGCAAATCTACTTAATGCTGATGAACTATGTTTTTAAAATGGCTAAAATATTGAACTCTGTGACATATATGCATATGTAAAACAACAAAAAGGCATGACTTACCTGATGGAATATAGGATGTATATATGTATGTGTATATATGAATGTAGACATATATATATGCATACATACATATTTGTATATTACCAGCTTTATGTGTTCCCTGTTGGTCTAGGGAGATTTAGTGCTATTGAAAGGTGATAAGAATTCAGAAAATTTCATAATAGAGGAAGAGATAAAAAGGTCTTATTAAGATTTGTTTTTATTATTTATTTGTGTGGTGAGTGCATGTGTGTGTGTGTGTGTGTGTGTGTGTGTGTGTGTGTGTGCACGTGCACGTGCATGCATGTGGGTGCCCTAGGCAGCCAGAAGAGGGCACTGGATTTCCTTTTGCTAGAGTTATAGGTGGTTGTGAGCCACCTGATCTGGGCGCTGAGGGCCAAACTTGGGTCCTCTGAATGAGCAGCAAGTTCCTTTAGCTCTTAACCACTGAGCCTTCTCTCTAGTCCCTAGTGAACTCTTTTGAATTGTCAGAAAGAGCTCTCTTCCGAGCACTTGGGGACAGGGGTCTGAATAGCATTTATCAAAACGCATTCCAGAACTACTTTCTGGGAGGAGAGTAAGAGCTGAGAAGAAATGGTCACTGGGTTGCCCTCAATCAAGGGATTGTGGCTTTTGGTTGGAGAATTGAGAGACAACTGCCTCATGTGGGGACAGTAGACGGCAAAAGTGGAGAAGCTATTCCGAGCAGCTTTCTCAACGTCAAGACTGGGCAGACCTTCAGAGATAATGACTCAGTAAGCCAGGAGGGAAAGACGGTACTCAGGGGGCCTTGAGAGTCCTGTAGCCTCAGCTGAATGTGCAGGCAGGGACAGTACGGTACCTGGGCCCTGGTGCCACAGAAGGGGCAGCCTGCCATCTGTGGTCTGACCTCCTTCCTCTCTCCCATGCCCACTCAGCTCCCGTTAGCTAACACTATTAGACCAAAAACAAAAACAAAAACAAAAACAAAAACAAAAACATTGTATAGTCCTTAAGGGCTAGCCTACAGGATGCCCTCAGTGACAAGGAGATCTGGAGAGAAAGGGCACCCCACTGCACACGGCCCAGCACACACCGCACACGGCCCAGCAAAAGCTCCCTGCCAGGCCCAGGGATTTTTCTCCTGCTCACGTTCTTCATGTTCTTCAAATGTTTGAGATATTTTTATCCATGCATTGACCCAGAAAACTTCATCTCCCCCCAGCAACTAAAAGATGTGGATGAGAAGAAACCCATGCCGTCTTATAGAACTTTCCCCTCATAATCCACACCAATTAATGGGTCACGAAAGAAAGCAACTGCTCTACAAAGGATTTATTTTCTGTTTCTGAATTCCTGTTACGCCCGTATTCAGTCTCCCTGCTCAAAACACCAGGTGCACATCCTTCTGAAGTGAAAGCTCCCAGAACATCTGACTGCTGGGCTCTCGTTGGTATCTGTACTTTATCCTTCCAGAATTGTAAGTCATTTGAGACACTTTAGTGTAGAAAAGACACACTAATAGTGAAAAGCTGGAAGTCAAGACTACTTGGGTTAAATCCTGACTGCTACAATCCTAGTTCGGGTTTTATGGTTGTGAAGAGACACTGTAACCAAGGCAACTCTTACAGAAGAAAACATTTAATTGGGTCTGGCTTACAGTTTCAGAGGTTTAGTCCATTACCACCACGGCAGGAAGCATAGCATTGTGCAGGCCGACACGGTGCTGGAGGAACCAAGAGCTCTACCTCTTGATCCAAAGGCAGCCAGAGGGAGACTGGAATTCCACACTGGGTGGAGCTTAAGCATAGGACACTTCAAGCCCATCCCCACAGTGACACACTTCCTTCAACAAGACCACACCTCCTAATAGTGCTACTCCTCGTGGGCCAAACATTGAAATGTGGATCTACAGGGGCCAAACCTATTCAAACCACTAGTTACGGATAAGCTCTATGACCTTGGGCAAGCCCCTTCCTCATTCATCAAAGGCAGTCAAAAACGGACACTCCTCCCAGGGTTAGCTCAAGATGGAGATGAGGTGTCCATAGGCCAGTGCCTGGCATGCTCCTGCAATCTGTAAACAATGACTTGCTATTCTTTTTTCCTCCTTGCTGTCTCCCCACTGCCCTTCCATCGCAACCCACGACTTCTGTTGAAACATCCCTTCCTCGGCCTCCATGACACAGACCCTCACCTTATTTGGCCTGTCTCCTTCCCCTTTGCTCCTGTGTCATTCAGATCGTGAGCACGTCCAATGCCTCCCAAGCCGTCACACTGGTGTATGCTGTGGGCAATCAGAGCTCCTTCCTCAACGGCACCGTGGCCAGCAGCCTCCTTAGCCAGCTCTCAGCTGAGCTGGTAGGATTCTACCTCACCTACCCTCCACTCACCATCGCTGAACGTGAGTACGTGCGCGCCACAGCCTCATGCAGAAGGGCCCTGTGGTTTCTCCTGGGGATCTTTCCTTTGTTGGGCTACATTGTATTATCGTGAGCAACTGAGAATACAACAAGTGGGGAGTGAACTGACAGAAAAGAAAGTTCATTGCACACTGCAAGAAAGCCCTGATGCTTACAATAAGCCTGTCAGGCAGGTGTAAAACTAGAAGAGAAAATTGAAGCCCCCCACCAGTGCGAGTTTTCCCAGGACATCCACTCTCCCACCGCTAACAGGGCTGCATTGCGACCTGTGCTCTAAGCACGGCCTTTCAGGTTGCCATGGTTTTCTCTCCCAAGTGTTCCTAGACCTTCAGGTCCAGCTGGCTACAGACTTTGTAATCGAGTTGTGACTTCACTTGAAGTCCCCATAGTCTGAGACCTTGGCTCTCTCTAATGCTTGTTATGTAATCCTCATTACCGCATGGTCAACACAGACTTTGAAGACAGTGCAGCCCACATTTGTCACTAGACACTTGCTGGTAGTCAAAGGGACTGCTGGTCTGTCCTCTAAAATTTAATCATTACATTTCACAAGGTCACTGGCAAAGATTTCCTTTTAAAATATACCTATTAGCCAATGCATTTCATAGTTTCTTTCTGTAGTTCTTTTGATACTATAAATAAATGAGATTCTATGTGTAGTCTATGTGTGCATCTGTATGTGTGTGTATGTGTTTGTGTATGTGTGTATCTATACATATGTGTGTATGTGTGTATACATGTGTATACATGTATGTATGTGTGTATATCTGTGTGTGTTTGTGTATGTGTGTATCTATATATGTGTGTATATGTGTGTGTATACATGTGTGTATACGTGTATGTATGTGTGTGTATCTGTGTGTGTGTTTATGTGTGTGTGCATGTAGAAGATGCACTTGTTGCCTAGCAGCTACTGAGTAGTTTTTGAATGTGTTTACTGGAAAGATCTTATAAATTTTTAGGCAGCAAGGATGACTCTGGACTTTATAAGATTATGTCAGCCAGGCAGTGGTGGCACACGCCTTTAATCCCAGCACTTGGGAAGTAAAGACAGGCAGATCTCTGAGTTCCAGGCCAGTCTGGTCTGTAGAGTAAGTTCTAGAACAGCTAGGGACTACACAGAGAAACCCTGTCTTGGAAAACAATCAATGTCATAAAAGATAGCAGGATGTCATGGGGCAGCAGGCGCAGGAGTTCCTTTCACCAGCTTGGTATTCTGATAATAGTCACAGTTAAGTTGATCTGAGCAGTAGGGGTTGTGGAAATGGCTTAGTTGGCAAAGTGCTTGCTGTGTAAGTCTGAGACTCTATGTTTGTTTTTAAATGTCTGGTGAGGTGCTCA
Organism: Rattus rattus; assembly: GCF_011064425.1. Taxonomy (NCBI): domain Eukaryota; kingdom Metazoa; phylum Chordata; class Mammalia; order Rodentia; family Muridae; genus Rattus; species Rattus rattus. The sequence goes on along the minus strand of NC_046158.1, from coordinate 82,159,791 downwards.
TAGCTGTAACACAGGTGCTGGGCACAAGAGGACCCATCCCCGAGAGCTCACTGGGCAGGCATGCTAGTCAAATCAACAAGCCCAAGGTTCAGTGAGGAATCTTGTCTCAGATGGTAAGTTGGAGAGCAATTGAGGAAGACACTCGCTATCACCCTCTGGAGTGCTCATACATGTGTACATGTGCACACATGTACACACACACATGTACACACAAATACGAAGGATTTATTGAGCACTGGCTATATGTCAGGCACTATACAATGTCCGTTACATGTGTGAATTCTCACAGTCACCATGCAGGTAAAGCAAGAGGATAAGTTCTCCCAACACTGGAATACCACGTGTAAGCCCTTAGCACTGGAAAAATCCCTTTCAGAGATAGCCATTCCTTATGACCTTCATGGTGCTAGATAATCTCCACAGAGGAAGCCCTGCTAGGACAGGCTGCAACTGTGGGTGTTGATGGCAAGGCATCTCCATTTAAAAGGTGTGGAGGGGAAGCTTCAAAGAGACAAACTCACGAATCTTCGCTCCCTGTACAAGTTATCCCTTTCCTGAGTCACTTTTCTATATGAGGTAGTTTGACCTGTGTACCTCAGAGTTCTCAGAAATGGCAGTGTAGGGCCTAGTCACTCCTGTTTCCCTTGATAATGTCTACTCATAAAACCTATCAAAGAAGTTTGATGTGTTTTTTAATTTATTTTAGCACTGGAATATCCAAACCTTGACACATCAGAAACAACCAGAGACTACTGGGTCATCACAGGTAACCTGTTAATTTTATAATTCCCTCTTCGTAGCATCACAGGTTTGTCTAAAATGGTGCTATTTGGTGACAGGATCTGCAGCTTTGGTCCTTCTGTGGGGCCAGAAGGGAATGGGGAATCGAGGAAAGGATCCTAAAGATGATTACTGATAAATAATTCAAAACCAACTGTCCCCTCTTCAGCCTTTCACACTCAGCAGCACCAGTGGGTGACGTCTGGGACACGTCTGTGTGAGTGGCTGCCTGAACAGATGACAGGCCTTTCTGAACTGCCCTGTGAAACCCAAATCAAGCCAGAGAAGGGCTATGTGTGCCCTGCTTCTTCTCGGGGGTAATGGCCCAACCCCAGTGTGCCCTGATGATGAAGTTGAGTGGGAGTCCAAGAGTCAGAGTGTTCTGGTGGCATTTTCTCTTTTTCCCTTGACATTTCTCAGCTGAACCTTATGAAACAGCAAAGGCATTCTGTCTGCGTTTTTCAAAAGCCACGCAGTGGCTCTAAAATGAAGAACAACATTAGTGAGGCAAATGGAGAAGACAGATGTGCGTAGGAGCAAAGTGACCAGCCCAACCATTGGCGTGTAGACAACTGAAAGTTACACTCTCAATGTTCTGAGAGTCTGAGACCAAGACATCGATACCTCAGTGCCTTCCTCCCATCTCCTTGGCTTGAAGTTAGTCACCTTCCCCGTTTGTCCCCACCTGTTCTTCCCTCTGAGCCTGTCTGTGTCCTCATTTCCTTTCCTTATAAGGACACCAGACATACTGGATTAGGGCCCATACTCGTGACCTGATTTTAATTTCATTACCCCTTTAAAGACCCTCTCTCTAAATGCTGTTACCCTCTGATGTACTGGAGGTCAGGTCTCACACACATGAATTTGGGGGACATAGTCCAGCCCATGGTGAAGAGACAGAATGATCCTTCAAGGTGTGGGAATGTGTCTGGGTGAGCAGCCTCCCTGAACTCTCCTCCCTCAACCCCCTCCCCCAATGCTGTCCTTCACAAGCTGCAGGTGGACTGCTGCCTAAATTTCCATCCAAACAGTTCCCACCCTGCTAGCTAGATGATGCCTGCCTAGGTAGGCTCCCTTCTAAAGGACAGATCACCTAGGTCCCCTCCACTGCAAGGTCTTCAGTACACAGAGATCATTTTAACTGCCAAGAGAGCAAACTAATGAAGCACATGTTTTAACAGATTAGAAACCACCCTGCTAGGATGCAAGCCTGAGAGAGAAGGGTGGGGGGAGTGCTAACCAAGCAACTCATAAGCCAGTGGATTACATAAGGATACAGAATCCTGTGTCCTCCTCAAGCAATGGTGCCTTTCCCCTCACAGGTGCTCCCTTTCTCTGAACTTTACACTTTACATTCAGTGATCACAATTCATCCTTAAACACAGGCTGCCCTTGACAACCACTGATGACAACCCCTCCACATCCCCCCCACCTTGCTGTGTCTTCATTTTAGTGGCATTACCTTAAGACAACACCACACACCCAGCCTTGCTTCTGGGCTCCCCAGAGACTTAACCTTCTTCCTCAGGGCTGTGGCGGGCATTGCAGCTGGTGATGGAAACAGTGTTGCCAGCGTCTCTCTGGTGGGGGCAGCAATCAGTTAGTGCTTGTAAGGAGCTGCAAGTGTTTTGGCATGACCCTTAATCTTCCATCGGAACCAGGACCTCTTTACAAACTCCTGGCCAGCTCAGCCAATCTGCTCTATCACAAAAGGACTGACTTGTGACAGGGAGCTAGCAATGAGGGTCTTTGCTCCATCTTGGCCCCCAGACCATCACCACAAGCTCTGTCCTTTTCAGTTTGTAGGGCTTTCCCTTTCTGCAGTTTCTGATACAAACCATGCATGCTTTTGTCTCTTGTACGCTGGACTCAGATGGAGCATATTGTCCATTTCCCTGTCTTGCAAGGGATGGGTCCTTCTTTGGTAGAAAATTACCAACAATGGGTGATCCCAGTCTCTCTTTACAGAGAATTTGGGGGCTGTCCTGCCATCCATACATCCTGAAATTGGTTTTATAGAAATGAAGCAAGATAGAGACACCCAGATATTAGTGACTAGGGCCTGGAGAGAGAGCTCAGTGGGTTAAGTGCTGGTCATGCAGGCATGGGGGTCTGGGTTAGATTCCTCTGAACCCACATCAAAGAAGAGACAGAGGTGGACAGATCTCTGGGGTTCACTGGCCAGCTAGCCTGGGTTACAGGCAAGCCCACCAGGTACTGGTCACTAATAGATATGAGAGGTAATCTCAGGTTTATAATACATCTGCTTTTGTTTCACTCACTGGAGACAAAATGTCCTAGATCTGATAATGAGTGACTTTCTTCTTTTCTCACTTCTGCTTCTTACTGCGTGTCCTAGAGCCAGTCCCCTGGGCCCTCCCAGGTTTCGCACGCTCACCTGTAGAACAAGAGGACATTAGCTGAGCACAAAGGTTCTTGGAGTTTAAACGTGTGGGATTCAAACACCCGTGAAACAGTTTAGCTCAAGTGCAGGAGGCTGACTCATGCCCAACGGTGGATCTTAGAGCCAGTGTGATTATAAATAAAATGAGAAGGGAAGGCTCATAGTCTGGGACATTTGGACCTAGCTTCTCTGAACACAGCCAGGGACTTGCAAAGCCTCCTCTAGTCTGGATCTGTAATGATTAAGAGTGGGTGGCGAGAGGCCCCTGCCTGATAGCCTGAGGGCTCTGAGCTACTGTATCACTGTGAGGTGGGAACACACACCTCCATTGCCTTCCAGGAAGGCAGACAGGTCAAGGAGAGTGTGCTGAGGTCCTTGGGGGGAAGGTAGGGGAACCGCATACGGGGACATTCTACCTTTGTCAAGAATGTACCTAGCAAAGTGAAGGGATTGGGGGGATGTGACAGCAGCAGCTCCCTCATTGTGGTGTTCTCGTAAGTGTCCTATAGCGCCAATGTTAAAGCATTATTTACTGAACTGTTTCTTCATCACAGTCAGTGATTCAGTAGGGAACTGAGGCTCCAAGGAACTATGTGACTTGTCACAGGAAGGGGAGCCATGACTCACACCCCTGCTTCTGACCCCCAGCTCCACCCAGCTGACATAGAGAAGAACCCACTTTTTTATTTGTTTGTTTGTTTGTTTTTTCTGGAGAGCTGCAGTGACACACTCAAGCCACTTAGGCACTGACCACTGCACTCCCGGGAGTGATTCCCATACTCAAGAGAAATGTACTGAAAATACATGTAGGGTAAAATGCCCCCTTTTAAGCATCTTAAACTTACAGTTCAGTGGCATAGAGAAAGCCCACAATACAAACAACCACTGATGACTGGGGCGTACCCACCTCCTAGACGACTTTGACTACTGCCTTGACTTGGGGTCTGCCTTTGAATCATGACCGAGATTCCCATAAAGCAAACTGGTCTGAGGAGGCCAAATTAGAAACCATATGGTTTGGCCTATAAATTTACCAAGTGAGGTATAAACCCTGAGGTAGGAAACCCTGGGAATCCTCAGGGCTCTGACAGGGAGAGCAGCATAGCAGCATTCATTTCTGTTAGCAGGGACTTGGCTAGAGGTAGAGACAAGCTAGAGTCTCTCACCAGGGCCCTAGAGTTATGTTTTATACCCTCGGGGGATCACTTGGCATTTATGGCTTCAGAAAAATTATTTCAGAGACCCAGCTGTGGGTTTTATTTCTCTCTTGATCCGAGTATGGCCGTCATTATTGATGGCTTCCAAGGATGAACGTCATCTTTGATGGCTTAGTCTGGTCCTGTGTGGATTCAATCATTGGTGCTGGCTGAATGCAGCACCTTGCCAGAGTAGCAGCTACAGCAGCATGCTCGTTAGGAGGGGCTGTTTTCCTATCTTGGTGGATGCATGGTGTTCATGTAAGTGCTCTGGACTGTGTTAGAACCAACTCTATTAAACGAAGACTCTTCTAGCCCATTCCCAAGCCCTTGTGGGTTTTGAGGAAAAAGGAGATCCTCTGAACACTTAAAATTTAGGGTGCAGGCTGGAGAGATAGCTCAGCTGTTAAAGGCTAGGCTCACAACCAAAAATATAAGGGCGCAACTATGTCTGAAAGCACTGTTTGCATGCTTGCAGATGCTCCCCAAGAGATGGAGAACAAGGATTGGACTCTGGAAGTAGATGGACGCAGGCACTTCTCCTTGTAGAAAGCTCTAGAGAAGCCCTAGAGCTCATTACGATTCTCATCCATGCACTGGCAATGGCTTGCAACTCCACTGTCATTGTCTCTCCTGTTGTCCCCAGATAGTCCAAGTAATGGCTGCTGAGATATAGCCAAGGAAAAGGAAGGCCAGAAATGGACCCCATGCACCTTCGTGGACAGGGCTAAACTGTCTTATGCATCCTCTGCCTTTGGCCCTCTAGAGCCCATTAGCCATGTACTTCCTCTGAGGCACCCTTCCTTGCCCTTTCTACAGAGGACCTTATCTCAGTGGCTTGCTGAAGGCGCCATGATTGATAGGACATGAGAGACAGCACACTCCTTCCCATTAGGTTGTTCTATTCTTGAATGGGAGAGGACCTGAGGGGCCCTGGGCAGCTTTAGGGGTAGCAACTGAAGGATCCTACTTAGTAGGCAGATATAAGGCTACTGAACAGCATAGTTTGCCCAAATGTGTGTGCTGAGTTCTGAGATGACTCTGAATCATCCACAGAGCTGCTGAGGAAAAGAAATAAGCCCCAAGTGAGGGTTTGTGCGTGAGAACCACCCCAAACCCAAAGCCTGCAGCTCGGCTGTGTCCCCTGTGGACTCTTTTTGAAAGCTTGGGTTTGATGCAGTAGGTGTTCTAGATGCCACAGCTTACAGAAGAAAGTCACGAGCTCACACGTTATTCCAGCTTGGGTTCACACCCTGACTCTGCTACTTACTAGCTGCCTTGGGCAGGTCACTAACTTTTCCAACATATATAACACATGGGCAAGGATTCCTAACTCATGGTCTGCCTTGGAGAAGTGAGGTCAGATTGTGGAGGAGAAGTAGGTAAGGCTGGCCAAGAAGTATGTAAGGTAAGGGCATGGTAGCCCTTCTTGGCCATGTGGCACAGGTGGTAGTGTAGTTACTGAGTTAGCGTGGAGTCTGGGCTCTGAGCAACCCCTCTGCTTTGTGCATCTTCAGTGCTCCAGGGTGTGGACAACTCGCTGGTGGGTCTGCACAACCAGAGCTTTGCCCGGGTCATGGAGCAGCGCCTGGCTCAGCTGTTCATGATGTCCCAGCAACAGGGTCGGCGGTTTAAACGTGCTACCACCTTGGGAAGCTACACTGTGCAGGTAGGTGTGTGCATTGTGGATTTTAATGCTGGGGGGGTCCTAAGACTAAACAATTCCATGTGCCCAGAGGCATATCCTTGCTGCCAACTGACTTAAGACACTTGATCAACATTCCTCTGACGCTTTCGAGGCCAAGTCGGTGTCTTTTTCCTTCCTCGTTAGCAACTTGATTACCGGGAAAGGAGTCTCTCTATATATCCACATATTTATAAAGCAAAAAGTTCCTGAGTCACCTCAGAACCTCTTGTCAGTTCCTCTCAAAGAAACTAACACAAACTACTCTGGGTTGATTTTAAAGGATTTTAAATAGTCCCTGGAAGGGCTCTCTGTACTTCCCCACACCCCTTAGCCAGTACCTCCTAGCATAGGAACGTCCATAGCACCTTTGACCAATCCAGACAGCTTGAATATGAATAATTTCCCCTTCACCATTGAGAATCCATCTCTAACAAGCTATGCTAACATGTTTGGGAAAGCCCTGTTGATTTTGGTATCATACCACAGATGACCACCTGGTAGTGTGAGCTTCTGCTGGCCTACAGACTCTCACCATGTCCTTCACAGATGCCCAGTGTCGTGCTGTTTATGTGGAAATTGCAGGCATTAGCACAATCTGTCTGCAGGTGACATCCCCGTGACTTCTTAAAAGTCATCCATCACATGAGTTGCACCACAACCCTTGTAGACGCTCCACATCTCCTAATGAGAAGCTGAGTGTGCTGCTCCTGTCCTATTGGATGTCAATGTGTTTCTGAAAGTCTGCACCATGACAGACCATCCCTAGGGGAAAGGATAGTTCATTTCCCACGCCAGGATTGTGATTTCACACTGAATGTCTGTTCCATGTAAGCCCTACAAATCATGTTTTTCCTAATGACCGAAAGCAAGTGACCACATGGCTGTGAAGTGAGATTTGCATCAGTCCGAGGGAGAGAAAGGGCCATCTTATAAGCATGGGGCTATTCGTAACCCTAAGAGTTCTGCATGTCTCAGAGATCGCCATCTCTGAATTTTCTCATTGCTCAGGGCTCTTGACTGTAGCTCTCCAGAAAGAGTGAAGCAAGTGGGGTTTCTTTCTCCCCTATAAATCTCTCTATGTAAAAGGTTTAGGTTGCCTCTGACATCATACTTGGATAAATCTTGGTAAGAAGTCCTTATCAAGTTGGAAATGAGTTAAGTTAAGGATCCTGGGGTTCACGAGCCAGCTAGTCAAGCTGAATTCTTCAGTTCCAGGTTCGGTGAAAGACCCTGTCTCAAAAAAAAAAAAAAAAAGCGATGGGGGAAGACTTCTAAAGCTAGAGCACACACACACACACACAGAGATACACACAGAGAGAGAGAGAGATACACACACACACAGAAAGAGAGAGATACACACACACACATACACACACACACAGAGATACACAGAGAGAGAGAGATACACACATACACACACAGAGAGAGAGATACACACACGCACACACACACACAGATACACACGCAGATAACACACACACAGATACACACACACATACCCACACACACAGATACACACACACAGACACACACACACACAGAGACACACACACACACAGATACACAGAGAGAGAGAGAGATACACACATACACAGAGAGAGAGAGATACACACACGCACACACACACACACACACACACACACACAGACACACACACACACACACACACACACACACACACACACACACACACACACACACATGTGACATTGAACTTTTAAAATTGCATTTCCTTTCTTCCTATCCAAGAAGAGCATGGTTCCAAATTTTGTATTAAATTAGTCCTGTATTTTCTATATAGATTTTACTCCCTCATGTGTAGATCCTTTAAAATATACCATGTAAGGGTTGGGGATTTAGTTCAGTGGTAGAGCGCTTGCCTAGGAAGCGCAAGGCCCTGGGTTCGGTCCCCAGCTCCGAAAAAAAAGAACCAAAAAAAAAAAAAAATATATATATATATATATATATATATACCATGTTGCTTTTCCTGTTTCACATTTTACATTCTGTGATTTGTAATCCACATGCATCTGAGCTGGAGTAGTCTGTTCACTATACTCTATTTCGTGACTTTCCATAATTCATTCTTCAGTTCTTCAACTTACGCCTAAAGATGTTTTGATTTGTCAGGGATTTCAGGGATGATGTGGTGGCGATGGGTGTTAATGAACCTACTATAAACACTTTTGTAAAACCTTTTTATATTCTGTGGATCTCAACATCTATAATGGACACTCCGAAAATACTGTGACATAATGCTTACCAATTGCTGATTCTAAAACGTTGAGACCCTAAATACTCCCCGTTTACATGCCTGCATATGTACCACAGAACGGTATGTTCATATTGAAAATCTCCGCTCTGGCATTGGTAATTGTCAATTTGTGATTCCAAAAGTTAAAAGCAGCACTCAGAATGCCTAACAATAAAGAGCTCATTAGGCCATTTGATGAGGCAGACAGGTGAGTGCCGTGCGGGAAGAGGGGCTTCTGCTTGTGATGTCTTGAGCCATTTAAAGGGGCAAATAAAAATGATGAGCCTCAATTCGTGGAGGTGTCTCAGCAGGTAAAGGCACCTGCTAGCAAGCCTGCGGACCTGAGTTCAAATCCAGGGACCCACATGATAGAAGAAGAGAACCTGTTCCTGCCCGTTGTCCTCTGACCACACGTGCATCCTGTCACATGTGTGTACATGCATGTGCACATAAAAAGTGAAGTATGGGGCTGGAGAGATGGCTCAGAGGTTAAGAGCACTGTCTACTCTTCCTAGGGGTCCTGAGTTCAATTCCTGCCAACCACATGGTAGCTCACAACCATCTGTAATGAGATCTGATGCCCTCTTCCAGCCTGCAGGCAGATATGCAGGCAGAAATGTATACATGATAAATATTTTGAAAAAGGGAGGTATGATGTCATGTAGAGTTGATGATGATCTTCGAAGATAATAAAGAAAAGGTTTGTATAGAAAATCCAAAGATTAGGGATAAAAGCTCCAAGATGATAACAGTTCTTTGGTGTCAGAGGAAGGAGTATGCATTGTTTAAATTTCTTTAATTGATGCTTTTTTATCTGAATGTTAATTTTGTAGGTTTTTTTAAAATTATACACACACACACACACACACACACACACACACATATATATCACCTCTACTGAGCTGTTTTAGAAAAAACCTGTCTGTGTTTCCAAGTACTGATTTTATCAGGGGTCGCCTCCATGGTATAGAAAGATAGGCCTTTCCCCCTTTCAGGCAATTGAAGGTTTTTTAAATTAAGCACCTTGTTTGGGGATAGCCTAGCATGTCCTGAATTAACATAAAGGCTGATTTTCAAATGAGGTCAGAAGTCAGTGGAGATTGGGAAATACCACTCTCCCCAGCTTCAAACTGCTTTCCAAATGTTGCTTTTTTTCCTTTTTCAAAACCCCTTTGTCCTCCCATCCCAGGGATAACAAGCCTCCTGGGACTCTGGCCTAATGTCTAACCTGTCAGTTTGTCCTACTGCGGCACAGCAGGCCTCAGTGCCTGGATGAGGCTGCCCCATCTGATGGCTGGGGGCCTGCAGAGCTGGTCTAATGTTCTGAACACACCCTGCCTCTCTTTCTGAAAGATGGTGAAGATGCAGCGAGTGCCAGGACCGAAGGACCCGGCGGAGCTGACCTACTACACGCTGTACAATGGGAAGCCACTGCTGGGGACTGCAGCAGCCAAGATCCTGAGCACCATTGATTCCCAGAGGATGGCCCTGACCCTGCATCACGTCGTCCTGCTGCAAGCTGACCGTAAGGAGTCTCTGTATTCAGTACTCTAATGGCGTCAAACAGTTTCCGTGCATCAGGGTGGTCCTCTAAGACCATGCGAACACCGTCTGGCTCTGCGAGGTTTGAAAATCAATCAGCTATGTTTCCTGTTAAATCCATAGGCTTTAGGAAAGAGATATGGTTTGCAACATCTAAATGATGGAAGATCATAATAATAATATTACTTTATCCCCAAGTGCTATCTCCTCTTCCTCTTCAATTCCAGTATAATCCAGCCACACACACAAAAAAATAACTGCAGCTGAGATCATATTTATATGCTGGGGGAGTTACAGGTAATTTGATTCAGTGAACACTCAGTTCTGTTTGAACTATGCTTTGTACTGGAGGACATCAGAAGTGGGTGACACCTAGTTTCTGGCTCTGAGGGACAGAATTGTTGATGCCTAGAGCCAGCTGTGAGACCTGCAGGGGGAGGGTTTGCTTTGAAGGGGCCCCTGGAACCAGAGACAGAAGAAGGGTATTAAAACCAATACCCTGTCTGCAGCAGCCAGCCTTTGTGGCTCAGGGCATTCATTACCTTCTATTCTACTAGGGCTCTATTTATTCAGCTCCAAACTACAGGAGGGAAAACGGGCTCCGAAAAAAAGTGACCTGCTTACCCAGCACAGAACCAGCACATAGTAAAGACTCCAATTTGAATAGTTCAGACTTCAGACCCGTATTCTTGGTTGTGTCATACTTTAAGACATTAAAGGGAGGGATGGATGTGTATTTAAAAAAAATCATTGAGCAAAAATGCAGAGCAGGTATGCCTGGAATACATGTAGTTTACGAGGCCCAGGGCAAACAAACAAACAAACAAATAAACAAAACAAGTGGAGGGTTGGATGGAAGTGGAAAGGGGTGTCGGATGGAAGGCCAGTGGGACAGGCTGTGGGGAAGCACTCTGGAAGATTCTTAAGCAAGAGAATGGTTCAATCAGAGGTTCCCAACCAAGGGAAGTTGATTGGACAGTTCTGTCTCTGATGGAAGGTATAGGAGACAACAGGATCTGTGAAGAGATTCTATGGTGTCCCTTGCATTGGGGACCCAACTAAAGCTATAACCAAGGTGGGACAGCGAGAGGGCAAGGTTGGAAATGGGAGGTTGGGTGTGCAGTTTTAGTATTTGGTAATGTACCACACATGGAAGAGTGTGGAAGGTCAGCTCCCATGGCTCCTCTTGATGGCGTTTGCTCTCTCAAGAGCATCAGGTTGGTTCATACCTACCTATTGCCTTTCTTCTCCTGATCCCCCTCCTCCCCCTCCTCCTCCTCTTCATCTTCCTCCTCCTCTTCATCCTCCTCCTCCTCTTCCTCCTCGCTGGCAGTCATTGGGGATGACTTATGACAGGCATATCATGCTTGGCTGGTACATCCACACAGGCACAGCTGTCCTGAGGAGTGATGGCAGCCATTCTCTGCAATCTTGTTTTTGAAATGTCACTTTCAACTGTGTGTCTCTTCCTTTTCTCTCCCCTCTTTCCCTGTTCAGCTCTTGTCAGTTTCTGGTCACCACTTCCTATGTTCTGTTGTCTTCCCTATGAAGTTTCCCCAAAGTCCTGTCCTCGGTGTTAATGTCTCTCCCTACCACTCATCCTCGGTCTGAAGAACAAATCATGGATAAAGGAGAGAGGTGGTGGAAGCTAAGCACAGAGAACTGGATGGTTCAGAGCGTTTTGAGGAACAGAGCTAATGGGTTCAGACAGTAGATTTTGTATGGCGGGATGAGGGGTAGATCTGAGGAAATCAAGGCAGACTTGCAGGTATTGGCTTAAGCTGTGATCATGGGTTCGTATGTTGAGATGAAGAGGGTGTGGATTTCATGGCTGGGACGGGAATCAGGGAGATGGGAGTGATACATTAAGTTTGAAAGGGACCACATGGAAGTCAAGAGAAAGAAAGCTGGGACATGTCAGCACACAGAGCTAAGGGAGCGGGTGAAAATGATAGGAGAGCAAGCTGAGCAGGGGTGAGGATGATGACCTTCCTGGAGAACGAGTCAGCAAAGAAACCCCGAGGAATGGCAAGGGGTTGGCAGGAGGTGCAGGGGGCAGTAGAACCTCAAAAGCAAGTGGGCCTGTCCCAGGGGCACTGCAGGGAACAAATCAAAGCCCCTGTGTCATATGTGCTTCAGGAAGAGAGAGGCTTTGTCAGTGTTCTGACCTGTGTAGCCTAAGAGGAAGGGGGGAGTGGAGATAGCTCAGGGATTAAGAGCACTTACTGCTCTTCCAGAGCACCCAAGTTCAGTTCCCAGCACCTCAGCTGGGAAACTCACAACTGCCTGGCACTTCAGCTCCAGAAAGGAAGCTCACACGCACCCCTCACGGGCAGGAGCGAGCTGCCGTGCATGCTTAGATTCCCCAGAGGCTGCGCGATGAGATGAAGATGGACAGAATTTGGTCAGGTGGAGAGTCTGGTGGCCCTTCCAGTAGTGGCTCTGGAAAGCTTAGTAAGAAGAGGACCCTGGTGGTCAGTAGTGACAAATGAGAAGATGAATAGCACAGTCATGGGCACGCTGAGACACTGGGTGAGCATCTGTGGAAATGCTGTAAGAAGGAGTAGGTGGTAACAGGAGCAAAAGGAGGAAACTTGTGAGGCAGAGCCCTCGTGTGAGCAAGGAAGTTGGACCTAGTGCACTGTGGAGAGATAGAACATGGACCTTTTTGTTATAAAGAGAAAGGAAACAGCCCCAGGTGCGTTTGGTAACTGAAGCCCGAGGATGTATTCTGACTGGTTCTGTTCTCTCCAGGTATCATGAGGTGAGGTTGACTGCTGAGCTTAAGGCTGGAGATTTGAGCAGGGACAAGTGATGTGAACAGCATAGCAGGTTGCCAAGGCAACCTCATCCTCGTTTCCCCTACTGTATCCAGATAATTCCTTCTCCTCTTTTGAAATCCCAGGTCCAGGTCCAGGGGAAATGGCTTAGTGGCTAAGAGAATGGTTCTGAGTTCAATTCCCTAACAACCACATAAAAACCCATGTGTGGCTGTGTGTACCAATATTTCCATCTTTGGGAAAGAAACAGGAGGATTGCTGAGGTTTTCTACTGGGAATATCTCGAGATAGCAAGGCAGCAAGTAGCTGTGAAGAATATCTAACGTCCCTCTCCGGTCTCCATGAGTACACGGGCATGAACACTCACCTGAGTGCACACCATCCACACATATCCTCTAGTCCTGCTGCAGTCCTCTCTGGATACCTCAGGACACACCACCATCCCCTAGGAATTCTCAGCAACCAGGCTCTGGCCCTTGCTTGCCACCATTTCCTTTTGGCCTGTTTGTTCTGGGACTTCCTTTCTGCTCCAGACCTGTGGTAGATGGGAAAAGAGGAGGAGAACAGCCCTCAATGAGTGCAAGAAGTGAAGGGAGGGGCTGAGGCCAGGAGGACTTTGCTGCTGGTGGGGACGACAGAAGGCACCAGGAGAAGGAATTCATGTCGAGTTAGATGTGTAGGGCCATCTGGAAGAGTCTGGTTTTGAGGAATGCAAAGAGATTGGACTAAGGATGCAAATGCTGCTGCCCACTCCTGAAGCCGTCTCACCTTGACCCTTCACCTCTTTGTCTCCGTTCCCTGGCTCCCTCAGGTCTCTTCAATGACCCATACTCCAATGTCATTCTCAATGTCTTTGTTCTCTCCACTGTTATCGACAGCAGGAGCCTCCCCACACGCACAGTGATCTGTCTCCCACACTGTAGTTAGAATCACTGGAATCACATTTGGGTTCTGCTCTTACATCAACTCCATAGGAGCATTACTGTCTCCCCGTCATCTATAGGATAAAGCACACAGTCTTGGAAGCAGATCTCCATGGTAACTCCTGCTCAACGCACACTCATGTCTCTCTGCAGCCTGGCCTCCAGGTCTCCTGGTTTGCTCTCTGTCGCTGTGATAAAGCAACGTGGAGAGGAATAGGTTTATTACATTTTGCATTTCCATGTCGTAGCCCATCACTGAGGGAAATCAGGGCAGGAACTGAAGAGACCATGGAGGAACATTGCTTACTGGCTGGCTCTCCATGGCTCACTTCGGTTTCTTTCTTATACCACCTAAGACCACCTAGCCAGAGGTGGCACCTCCCACATCAATCATTAGTCAAGAAAATGCCCCGCGGACATTTCTACAGGCCAATCTGTTGGGGACATTTTTTCTCAATTGAGGTTCCTTCTTCCCCGAGAGCTGTAGCTTGAGTCAAGTTGACAAAAGCCTAACCAGCACACCAGGCTATTCCTGCTCTGTAGCCCTCTTGCCCTTCCCATCCAATGCTTCAGCCTTGAGAGTATCCTCACCACTCACCATCCTTGTTCTGAGTAGACAAATAAATATTATGCTAGATGTTGGCAGGTGCCACGGAGAAAACATAGGCAGGAAGGACTACAGATACTGAGAGATGAGGGTGTGATTTAAGTTGCTGAGGATCATGAAGAGGATCCGTGAATGGTCAGTCAGTAGGAGGTGGGAGGGGACAGAAAGATTCCTGAAGTCACCTAAGACCTAGGTCCAGACAGAAGAGTGTGTGAGGCTGAGTAAGGGGGTCCACAGGAAGGAAGAGTTGGAAGTGGTGAGGTCTGAGGCACAGGAGAGGAGCCCACCAAACTCATGGGCTGAGTTCATGGAGGAGAAGCCTTGGCAGGAAGGCTCAGAATGAACACTCATTGCTCAGTAGAGCCCTGGGTAGATTCACCCGGCTCCAGACTCCAGTGTCTGAGAAACAAGCTTGAACCATTGTTGAGTGGATTCTCTCTCTTTCAGCATCTGTCCGGGAGGGAATCACACAGTCTGTGTTTACACTGTTTGGATCCTCCGGGCTAATGCTTATGTTATGTGTGAGTTTGAGCACGCATACAGCTGTAGGCTCACATTTCCATTCATGACAGCTCAGAAGGGACCTGTTTTAGAGAGATGACCCCTTTAGAGAGATGATTGGAGCCTGTCCAATCACCGTGGCTCTCAGTTTGCTCACCTGTGGGCCAGCATGAGAGCACATGCAGGCAAAGGCCGTGTCATTGTGTCTGATGCAAGGCGGCATCCGAGCTTACGCATCATCTTTTCCCCTCTGTCCTCTACTGACCCTCTTGCAGTTTAAATGACCACTCATGCCTTTGCACCCTGCCCATGGCCTCATACTTTTAGATCACAGGCCAATGAGTACATTACGTTTGGATGACTTCAATTGACCTAACTTTAATATCATTTTGACCGCTAAAGGAATATATTAATGTGCATAAAATAAATCTTTTCTCTCCCCCATTTAAGTAGAAGTGAAGGAATTTCATATACTGCACCAAAAAGAAAGTCATCCACCTAAACAATAAAACCAAATGAAAATCAGAGTCTATTATTCTTTTCCTACTAATTATTTGCATATGTATAATTTGATATGTATGTATGTATATATTGATATGCATTTACAGTATACTCTGATATATCGCACTTGTATCTCTATCAGGTAATGAATCTAATATCCTGATCTCTATTGGGATAAAATAGCCTAACCTAAAAGGGGCATTAGTGATACTTTGATGCTCTGAGCTTTAGAAAATGTTAATGGCACAGAACTCACATATAAATACAAGCTGCTAAGAGCAGGGGCAATTAGATGCAATGTCAACAGAGGCACATTATCTAATGAGCTGTTTTCAGAAGTTAATAATGTGATTAATCACTGATTGATACGAACCGTAGAAAGAGAAATCCTTCTATACTAATAAGACTTGGAGCCCTAGGGCAGCCAGATAACAGGCAGAACTTGGCTAACAAGGGACCAGCTGAAGGTGAGGTGACTGAAGTGAGAAAAGGGCCAGCCAGCTCCTCAGACAGATGATCCCCATGTGGTGCATGACAGTGGGGCTTTTGTACTGCAGGGTCTAAGTCCTGGGCTGTGAGGGCCGAGCAGTAACTTGAGTTCAGCAGTTAGGAAGACCAAACATAAAGTAGATTGTAAGTAAACTAATTTAAAGCATGGGCTGGAATAATTATGGAGATGAGATTTTCCCTTCTAGCTTGATCTCATTGCAACAGGTACAATAGCAGCTTAAACATTCTTAAACCTTGAGCTTCTGGTTGAACACTCATTTTGGGAAAGGCCCTGAGGATGCCCCATTGACCAACACACACACACACACACACACACACAAACACACAAACACACGCATGCACACAACACACATACCACATATCACACACCACACACCCAGACACATACATATGCACACACACATACACATGCACATATCATACACACACACAGACACACACACATGCACACACCACACATACCACATACCACACACACAGACACAGACACATACATGCACACACACATGCACACACACACATGTACACATCACACACAGACACACACACATGCACACACCACACATACCACACACCCAGACACCCAGACACACACCCAGACACATACATATGCATGCACACACACACAGAGACACATACATGCACACACACACGCACAGACACATGTACACATCACACACAGACACATAGACACACACAGACACACATACAGACATACATTCACACACACACATACACAGATACACACACATAGACATACACAGACTACACACACACACACTAGACACACACAACACACATACACACACCACAGGCACACACATCACACATCCCACATAACACATACATACACACAGACACACACATATACACATCACACACAGACACACACACATGCACACACCACACATACCACACACCACACACATGCACACACCACACACATACACACACACACACACACACACGCACATGCACACACACACGCACATGCACACACACATCGGTGACAGGAGATGAACGAATGCACATGGTGACGTGTTTTAGAACCTTGCTGCTGTGACCAGGGCTGCGGTACAGAGACATTACCCAGTAGCCTGCAGGACAGGCAGACCCTGGGAGAGTCTGATGACAGAGACAGGATTCATGTGCAGGATGCTAGATAAGCAGAGAGAGCCAGCACAGCCAGGGAGTTGATGGTGGCTTGCTGTGCTGCAGAGGAAGAATGGGAATGAAAATGCCTTAGGAAGAGCAGATCAGGGAGGGAGAGAATAGAGTTGTGTTCTGGGGACCGCTGAGATGACTTGGTGGGTAGTGGAGCTTGCTTTCAAGCCTGTGACCTGAGTGCGAGTCCCAGGATCCACCTGGTGGAAAGAGAGTCAACGATTAGAAGTTGTCCTCTGTCCCCAGCCTTAGTGACGGTGTCACCAAGCCAGAGCAGCTAGCTGAAACCCGACAGCTCCAACACCTGCATTCAGGGCAGTCTCCTGCCATGGGCAAGTCCTTCTTGAGCTTTGGTTCCTCTCTACATCACTGCAGACTTCACCTCCTTCCTGTGAGTCTTCCTGCAGGCATTTGTTGGGACTCCTGGTTTTCTTACTCCACATCTGAAATATTTCCCAAAATCCCTGTGTGTGATCCTGGGAGGGGCTCACTCAGTCCACACCAAGCGATTCTCCCCTTTCCCACATTCTCCTAGCATAGCTTAACCAAACATTGAAACATGCAGTAGCTGCCCTTGTATCCACCCTTCTAGAACCGGCAGTTAGCACCTACTGTCTCTTTCTGCCCTGCTTTGGTTTAACCTACCTCCCCTGCAACCCCTGCAACCCCTGCACATGTGATTCAAAGTGAGTCACCAACTCAGTCCTAAACATGCGGCAGGCACATCACTGACCCGCATTTACTATATGCTTTTGACACTGCAGTAAAATGTATACCCAGTGGGGATGTACAAATCTTAAATGTGTCACCTGATGAGTTTTGGCAAATGCATACAGCTGCACGAACCAAATTATCATGGTACAGAGCATGGCCAGCTCCCTGCCATTCCTTCTGGGTTATATTCCCGCCCTACTCCCTAAAGACACCTGCAGTTCTCATCACTTATCCTTACTCTGGTTTTGAGAACAGGCTGATCCTAGCGCTTAGTCTGAGGCCTTTCTAAGCCTCCCAGACACCGGTCTGAGGGTGAACCATCTGCTCATGCTGCATTTTCCACTTCTCACTCACAGCGCGATGTTACTACTAGAGCTTGAGTCATCTCTTGGTGGCTCTTGCGCCTGACTCCAACATAGGGGTGTGTGTGTGTGTGTGTGTGTGTGTGTGTGTGTGTGTGTGTATGTGGTGTGGTGTGTGTGTATGTCTGTATTGTGTGTGGGTGTGTGTGTGGTGTGTGTGTGTGTATGTGTGTGTGTGTATGTATGTGTATGTATGTGTGTATGTGTGTGTGTATATGTGTGGTGTGTGTGTGTGTATGTGTGTGATGTGTGTGTGTGTGTATGTGTGTGATGTGTGTGTGTGTGTATGTGTGTGATGTGTGTATGTTTGTGATGTGTGTGTGGTGTGTGATGTGTGTGTGTGTGGTGTGTGTTAGGTGTGTGTGTGTGGTCTGGTGGGGTATGTGTGTGGTGTGGGTGTATGTGTTTATGTGTTGTGTGTGGTGTGTGTGGGTGTGGGTGAGGTGGGGTGTGTGTGTGTGTGTTTGTGTGTGTGTGTGGTCTGTGTGTGTGTGGTGTGTGTGTGTGTGTGTGTGTGTGTGTGTGTGTGTGTGTGTGTGTGTGTGTGTGTGTGTGTGTGTGTGTGTGTGTGTGTGTGTGTGTGTGGTCTGTGTGTGTGTGTGTGTGTGTGTGTGTGTGTGTGTGTGTGTGTGTGTGTGTGGTGTGTGGTGTGGTGTGTGTGACTGGAAACTTGTCATGTCAGCTAGTCAGGCTAGCCAATGAGCTCCTGAGATTTGCTTGTTTATGACCCTCCTTTGCTCAGTGCAGACAAACACAGTCATGCCTAGATTTCTGTGTGGGTGCTAGAGACTTGAATTAAGGTCGTCATACTTACAAGAAAAAGCTCCTATCCATTGAGCCCTCTCTCCAGCCACTCCAACATCCATTTCTAATCCTCACATTTTTTCCCCTTTTGATTATCACCAGCGAGAAAGACGGACAGTGATTGGTCTTGCTCTTTGTGCTCTTGGTAACAGTAGAGGCGCATGCCAAGGTGAGCAGAGTGAGCGTCTGCTGAGAACTGCACTACAGCTCCACAAAGTGGAGCTCACTTTATGGACAAGGAAATCGAGGCTGGGGGAGCTCGAGCAACTTGCCCAAGGCCACACAGCTGCCAGGGCAGAGGCTTTGGAGCTCTGCCTCTTCCTGCCTTGGGGTTGGGAGTTACATCTGGGTGGCTTTCACCTACCTGGAGCTCTTGGTCATGTGCTTCTCGCTGGTTCTGTCCCATAGCCGTGGTAAAGAACCCACCCAACAACCTGTGGATCATCGCTGCAGTGCTGGCTCCCATCGCCGTGGTCACCATCATCATCATCATCATCACTGCCGTGCTCTGTAGGAAGAACAAGAACGACTTCAAGCCGGACACCATGATAAACCTGCCTCAGAGAGCAAAGGTACGTACGGGCATGGAGAGGCCAGGAGGTCTGCCTGGGGCTCTGCCCGCCTTTCTCCCAGGCTTCAAAACAAGTACCTTCAGAATCATGGTCACATCCTCATTTTGAAGGAGAACCTTTTTGTCATCATCAGTCATAGCACATGCTTCTCCCTTCTGCCAACTCTCTCCCACAAACACGTTCAAGTGGTTGGTACAGGGAATCTCTAGCCATCACCGTATCTTCTGAAGGAAGAACCATTATTTTACAGATAGAAAAACTGAGACACAGACAACCAGCAGCAAGAAAGATGTGAAAAGACCTTAGATATCACTTAATAATTGAATCCACCTCCTTGTACTAGTGAAAGAAATCCCTTCAACTCCTTCCTGGTTGCATGGCTAGTTGGCAGCAGGACTAATGGTAAGACTAAGCCTGTAACTGTCTGAGCCTCCTAGACGCAGATGTGAAGGTGGTACGAGGTTGTTTTGGGGAGATAACTGGGCCACAAAGGTGTCTCCCAGGAGTGAGATTAGTAAGCCTCTTCCACCACAAGAACACACAGGAAGTAGACATTCTCCAGCCCAGCAGTGAGCCTTCACCAAAGCCCAGATGTGCTGGCACTGTAACCTCAGCCTTCCAGCCTCCAGAAACGTATCTGCCTTTTTAAAACCTCTTCATTAATGGTTGTTTGTTGCAGTGGCCCAGGCAGACAGGTCTCTTGGCTCCTACACAAAACCTCTTTGGAAACACAGACTCCCAGAAGTTTCTTTGTTCCACTAATGACTCTGCTTCAGCCATGGTCATGATGGACAAGCTATAGGGTTAGGCTGGCAACTACCAAGTATCAATTCAGTAGCTTGAAGAGAGCCTGGCTTAGAGCCCCATCCTTACTCTGTCATCTACATGTCTGTTCCCCAATCCCCTCTGGTGACAGGGGAGGGTGGACTGAAGACATTCGGAAGGCTAATTTTCCAGTCACATAGCTGCCTCTGTGATAGTCCCTGCGGGAAATGTCCAATCTGTAATACCCGGTGTTTAAATAACACCTTACAATCTGCTGGCTCTTCTGGGTCTGTCACCTCATTTGTTCATCACAGCTGCCCTGGGAGGTAGGTCACAGTCAGGGCAGGTTTCATTATTCTCACTTAACTGCCAAGAAATCTAGGGGAGAGAGACATCGGGACTTGTCCAGGCATACCACAGACAATGAAGGGGTGACTAAGGCCTGCATCCCTCTCTCTCTCTGTGTGTGTGTGTGTGTGTGTGTGTGTGTGTGTGTGTATGTGTGTACATGTGTCATGTTCATGTGTGTGCCTGTGCCTGTGTATGCGTGTGCTGTGTGTACTTGTTAATGTGAGTATGTGCATGTGTGTGTATGTGTATATGTGTATATGTTGTGTGTACTTGTTAATGTGTATGTGCATATGCATGCACGTTCATGTATGTGCATGTTCCTGTGCCTGTATGTGTGCGTTCTGTGTGTGTATATGTTGTATGTACTTGTCAGTGTGTGTGCATACATAGTATGTGCATATGGGACCAGAGTTTCTGTCAGGCAAAGTCTCTTCCTCTATCACGTGTCACCTTTGTTTTTTCACAATCTCTGACTGAACCAACAGCTTACTAAATGCCTGGTCAGTGAGCCTCGGTACCTGCCAGCTCCAGGGTAACACATACATGCCACCACACCAGCTTTTACATGGGCTCTGGAGACCCAAATCACGCCTGTATAGCAGGCAGTTTAGCGTCGAGGTGTTTCCCCAGCCTTCTTGGAGCTTACTCTGTTATGTACCTACACACAGTCTACGACCTGGTGGAGTTTCTGCTCCCAGCTCTGAACCTCTAACCTTCATTTGACTGGGTAGACATGGGACAGCAAGTTCCCACTCCCTCTGACTTCCTGTACATTGAGATTTGTGTCAGCCACGCAGCTTGGAGGGTCACGCTGGCCTCTGCTCTGTTTACATGAGCACAGCTCACTTGAGTATAAGAAATCAAAGGTGCTTTTATTACGCAGTAAGCGGTTACATCTGTGGGGAGGCTGGAGCCTGATTAGACAGTCTTGTCTCCTGAGGCACCAACCCCCAAAGAATGTTGTTCTGTGCCTGTTGACATAAGGCACCTGCTTCCCAGACACAGTGGGGTGTTAGAGAGAAGGGTACACTGGGAATTGCCGAGCTGTGAAAAATGAGACTGCTCCAAGACAGAATATTTCATTCCCATCTGAGCTTGCTTACGACGTGAGTCTTTTAGACATAATAAGCAATTACCAGAATCACAGCCAAGTGCAGGAATGCAAAACAGGCCATCCCGGAGTTAGAAAGGGGAGTTTCAGTTAAACCAAAATCTTCATTCATCTCCTGGTATGAGCAGCACCCCGCCTGTCGTGAAAGCTCTCTGGAGCTGGAACAGACGAGACGTTGGTAGCTATGCACAGCTCCTTCCGTGTGCCTATCCCAGGCACTGAGCTCCTTGAGATCCTTGCCTGCTGCTGAAAATCAAGCTGACCCACGTCCCAGGAGCTGACTGCTTATGGTCCTGTGGCTCGGCTGGCTGTCTCTCCCACAGTGAGGCTGGGTGAGACACTTTAATTCCCAAAGCCCCTTTGTCGCAGGAAGCCAGCGGAGTGGAACTGTCTGGTGCTGCAGTCCTGCTGGGGAGAGTCAGGGACACTGCAGTGTTTGAGAGACAGAGCTGCTGCATTAAAAGTGTGAGCAGAATTCAATGAGGGGCAAGGCCCAGTAAGGAAGTCAGCCATGGCCACCAATCAGTAGGCAAAGCAGATGGCCCCAGGGTCTTCACTGCATCCTCAGAATGCAGGCTGCAGAGCCAGAGGAGATCCTGGAGACCCTTCCTGAGACTCGGTAATATACGTAGCACGCTAAGCAGAGAAGGTAGGCGAGGCTTCTCTGGGAGCTGAGGCCAAAGTGAGGATCGCACACCCTCTTCAGAGACAAGTTCCACACACACACCCTGTTGTCATTGTCATCAGCTGGACACTGCAGGGAGAGCATCGAGAGCATAGCATGACTCTTCTTCCCTCCTTTCTTTGCAGTCGCCCCTCTTTGTGGCGAATTTGCAGCCTTTCCTCTCAGTCTTTCTCCATATAAAGAAAACATCAGGAACAGGTGTCTTTAAGAAGAAAGTTGTCAGAGCCCACCCAGACACAGGGTGAACCTTGTAGGACCTGCAGTGGCTGGCATAAACTGCCTGGGAGAAGCCATTCATCCCCTTAGAACAGCCACTGTTTTCCTCTTTCTTACATACGACCTCGACATAGTTATATTATCTCATTGTGCCTCAAGCTTCCCATCGGCCAAATAGGGATAGTAGCACCATTTATGGATAAGCAATTGTAAAGATCAAGTGAATGCAGGCCTGTAAATTGCTTTAAGCTATGCCTGGTCTACAATAAATATCACATACAAATCGACTTTTATTGCTTCGTGTACTTTGTCTTAAAAAGTAATATAGCAGTCTGCCTTTAAAACGATTGGCGATAACCACTGCTCTACTGGTAACGGTCCCAGGGATTGAACCTAGTGCCTTGCATGCCAGGCCAGTGCTCTGCGTCCCCAGTGTGGAAACTGTTCTTTGATTTGGCTAGTGTGTGGAACCAATATGAGAGTGATATTGATTACTGAAGTTGAAAGTTACCAATGTGTGTCAGGTAAGCAATTGATTGACCTTGGGTAATTTTCAAGTGAAAGGTTGAGTGCATTGTCCGGAGAGTCGGAAGCGAGGAGATAGGCTCCAGTTTTACCACTTGGCTGTGTTTCCCTGGGTATCCATTGACCTTCTCTGAGCCTTTGTATTTTTCCTATACTGTGAAGACTAAGGCTTACCTTGCTTCCATCACGTGTCTGTTGCAAAAACAAAAAGAGAAATCAATGTTTTATGTGCTGAACTGTTTTAAAAATGACTAAGTTGTTAACCATGGTCCCTTGGGAAGCTGCTGTTTATTAATACCTCCCTTTTCGTCCACTCATAAGTGACCCAGACTTCAAATATTTCCAGTGGATAAACAGGGTGAAGGCTGTGGGGTCCAATCAAGAGAGAGCGGCAGACAGAGTGAAGATGGGAGCTGAGCCGCCTTGTCCCATCCCCGGGTTGGTTAGTCTTGGCTGCTGGAGACTTCTCATACCCCATAGTGTCAGTCAGGACAGCACCCAGGCCAGGCACAGCAAATGACACCCAGATAAGATGGTGAGGACAAAGGGGAAGGAGGGATGTGGGGTGAATCCATGAATCGTAGTTGGATGTTTTGTCACTCTCTTGTGTTCAAATGCTGGCTCCACCTCAGACCAGCAATGATCTGAAGTGAAATTCCTAACCCTCCAAATTCCAACCTCTCCTTATAAACAGAGGCTCAAGGCACCCACCTTTGTGACCGCAGTGAGGATGCAGTGGTGACGTGTGCTCTCTGCTGTGCCAACAGCATGGCAGGGAGTGAAACCTGAGCTCCTCAGGGGTCACCACCAGTTATTACTCAGTCTGTGACTCCAGCACACATAGCAGGACCCAGCATACACTAGTGTTGGTAGAACCGAGCGAATAGAATAGGATGAGGAGGTATGTGGCTGAAAGGGAGTGCACAGGAAATAAGGCTCAGCCAAGCATGCAAGGCCTTGAACGCCTTTGCAAAGAGTATGAATGCTACAAAATGCTTCTCAAGAGGGAGTGGCACCAGCAGTCAGGGGTTAAAGGAAGATAACCTTGGAGGTCCATCTCAGATGGGCCTTGCACAGTAGACCTGGAGAGAAAGGCACAGCTTCAAGGAATAGTCTGAAGGTCAAGTCCAGTGTGGCCCAACTAACTAAGGAGCAAGGATTTGTGTTCTAGGGACTTCTGCAGGCTCCATTCTGCTTCTTGTGGAACTGAGGAAGAAGAGGGGAAAGAGAGGTGTCTCTCCTTAGCAGCCACTAGTTCAGAATCCCAGTCACCAGGTCCCGGCCTCAGAATGCCACTGGTCATACTCAGGAGACTGTGTCAGGTAAACTTACTCCTCAGGCTGAGCTTGGCAGGGAACTGGAGCACTGTCCACAGTGGAGCTCTAAGTAGCTCTGGTAAAGATGCTTTTCTAGACTAGCAGTAAAGCCCCGACCCTGTCCTGGAACACAGCAGTGAGGTTTGTCATCCAATCCAGAGCATGGCATTTTAAATCTGGTTAGAGCAAGGCCAGGGATGTAGCTCACTGACAGAGCACCTGCCTAGCCTGTACAAGGGTGAAGGCTAAATTCCCCAGTATCACAAAAGCCAAAACCTCAAAACAGGCAGGAACACTCCTATTACACCCCTAGCCTTATTAGCTGCCAGGGTAGGGTGGGGGTGCTAATGCCAACAAGTTCTGATAGATCCTATCAGGTATGTCCAACCTATAACCTGTAGTTCCCATGTCCCAGGACAGCGATCGATATGACTCAACACAATATCATAATAGGATTACTTATTTAAAATATTATCAAGTTTTGTTGATTTGTTTGATTGATTGATTGCTTTTTTTGAGACTTATTCTTGTAACTTGATTGCATAGTTCTTGAGTGTGAACTTTCTAGATGACAAGGTGATGTCATCTTAATGGCTGGACCTGCATAGTAGCAAGCCAGTTTTGTCTCCATGTTTTCTTGATGATAATCAGATGGGCTCACCTAACAAGGAAGTAAATAGCAATATCCTAACACAGTCTGAGCACTTGGTATATGTCAGGCATTTGATCCTAACTTGCATTGCCAATCTATCCCTGTGGCACAGTGACACACCCAGGGATGGCTACACATGCCTCTTGGTTTTTACCACCCCACTAAGAGATGGTTGTTGGATTCCGCTCATGGCTGCCTCATCCACTCGGAGTTTCAGATACTGGCAAAGCCTTGCTGATTTCCCAAGATGACTGACATCAGAGGCGCCATGCTTCCAAGAGAAGTTTGGATTAAAAACTGACTCCCTACATTCCACGTGCTATTCAATGACTGTAGCTTCATGCTCCGTGACATACCTCCTACTACTCAGATCTGTGCTCTGCCTTACTGTGCAAAGGGTGGGTGTAAAGCAAGACAGACAGCCTTCATTTCTTGGATGAGAAGGTTAAGATTTGTAATCCTGCTGTCTTGGTAAAACTGAGTACATACTGTTAGACAAAGCGATAACTAGGTATTTCCAGATAGGGGACAGCATGGAACCTATGATATCTTAATTAACATACACATGATGAATTCCAGCAGCAGCATCTATTGAATTAAAATGAGTGGTGTACAGTCCTTGAAAGAGGATCCTATCTAACACCAGATCACCTCTTTTATCCACTCTTCATTTTTCTGAACAAATTTTACCTGTGGAGATTCTATATTATTTTATTTTTACTTATTCATATTACATCCCACTCACCTCCCCCTTTCAGTCAACCCCTCCCATAGTCCTTCACCCATCACCCTCCCCTTCTCCTCTGAGCAGGTGGGGGCTACTCTGGGTATGGTACCCTCTCACCCTGGTAACTTCAAGTTTCTACAGGACTGGGTGCTCCTCTCCCACTGAGGCCAGACAAGGCAGCCCAGCTAGAACATATCCCACAGACAGGCAACAGCTCTTGGGATAGCCTGTTCTGTGGAAATTCTTAATCCAGTAGAATTAATGTGGTTTCTGATTTTGCAAGAGAAATAATATACAGATTTGAATTAATTTTCATACAGCAGAAAGATGGGTTCAGCCTCGCCACATATATTTTGCCGTCTATTTCTTCTCAAAGTTGTTGTTAGAGAAACTTCTCTAGAAGTATGACTTCATACTTTCTTCCTCCTCACAGCCTGTGCAAGGCTTTGACTACGCCAAGCAGCATCTGGGCCAGCAAGGGGCAGATGAGGAGGTTATCCCTGTGACTCAGGAAACGGTGGTCCTCCCCATTCCTGTCAGAGATACTCCTCAGGAAAGAGACACGGCTCAGGATGGCAGCACCATCAAGACGGCTAAGTCTACTGAAACCAGAAAGAGGTAGGCATGGCCACATCCTGTCCTTTCGTCAGCAGGGGAAATAACTGACGGTGAGAGCTGTGGTGCTCAGGTGAAGTCCACTGGCCTGTTTAAGACTCCCTCATGCTCGCTCTGAATGTTGAAAAGGAGAGCAGAGAGAAGATGGGAGTCATTGCACCGTTAAAGCTCCTCATGAGGACTCATGGTTGGTCAGCAGTGGCGAGGAAGCCCTTCTATTTATGACAGCAAACTTGGCTCTGATGTCATACATTGTTAGCACCTCTAAAGGTGCCTTTGATTCGTGACAGTTGTGGTTTTCCCCAGCAGTGTCTCAGTGAAGCTTCTGCTCTCAGTCAGAATCCCATGCTGAGTTCTACTATGAGCAAAAAGCTCTTGACACAGTTGGCAGTGGTGAGTGACAGTAACTTCAAACCTCCACACACAGATTCACACTCATGCCTATGTCTACACACACATGCAAACACTAGTGCACACACTTGTATACCACATACACATGAACATGGAAAAAGAGAATAGTGAAAGAAAAAATAACCAGAGCTCTTTGAGTGGCATTAGAAGAACTGTAAAACTGTGTCGGGTTGAATCTTGTGATGGGAAGACCTGGAGATTAATGACAAGAGAGCAAGCATGACAATGTGTGGTGCCCATAGTGGGGTCTGACCAGAGACAACAAAGACCCACAATGCCATCCAAACATCTCTCACACAGTGGTGCTATTCCACTGAACCTCCGAGGCTGGAGGGGTCTGAGTAGGTGGGAATGGGTAAATATCATCAGAAGTGGGAAAGGAAATGAGATAAGTATCGGCTTCTGCACACAGGACTTCCCTGGAACTCAGCCTTCACAATAGTTAGGACATCATAGAATAGGAAACCAGAAGATGGATTAAAATTATGGACGGCCTTGACTTCCAGGCTCAGAGAGCTGACCTGACTCCCTAGGCCATGAGAAGCCACTTCCAAGAACAGTGACATCTTGCCTGTACTTTAAGACCATTCTCAAGGCAGTGCAGATGACAGGAAAGATTAGGCTGGAGGTTGGGAGACTCATTACAAAGTCTTGGGAATGGCCACATAAAGAGGCAGTGAAGCCAGTAGCAGACCCCATTGGTTAGCTGAAGCAACAGACCTTAACAACCCATTCTCCCGTGCTTCGGAAGCACTGTGGAAGCCGGAAACACTCACTTCCCTGCCTCCCTTCCCATCCCTTCCCTTTATTTGTGCTGTCTGTTCGCTGTTTATCAGATACTGGAGCTGCCCCAGAGAACAAGACAAACTTTCTATTATTCATGTGCAACTTAAAATCTGGTATGGAGAGATGGGGGTGCTGTTTTAGATAGGAAATCGGGGAAGATCTTAACAGTTAGTGGCGTTTGAAAAAGACACCACTGACATGATCTGTCTGCTGTGGAACTTGCTGAGGGAGGAATGTTCCAAGCAGATGGAGCACTGTGTGCAAAGTCCAGAGGAGGGAAATTCTTGATGTGCCTGAAGAAAAGCAACATGGTCAAGAAGGCTGGTGTGCACCAGGGAGGAAATAGCAGCCCATGAATCAGGGAAGCTGCCTGTGGCTGGTCATGCCATCTATCAGCGACTGAAGTCAGACTGGGATTGGTATTGTAAATAAGGATCAGAAGTCATCGAGGGCTGGAAAAGGGAAAGACATGCTGTGGTGTAGAAAAGGTTCACTCTGACGCTGTGTACAAAACAGACTACAGAGAGTCAGGGTAGAAGACGGAAACCCCGGAAGGCCCAGGTAAGACACAGTGACATGGACGGAGAGTGATTGTGCATGGGCTGTTAATGCGGAGAAGGAAGCTGGTAACAGGCTGCTGTAAGATTCGGAAAAGTCTTTGCCATGCATTTGTGTTAGTGAAGGCTGGGAGGAGATGAGCTTATCAGGCACCCATAGGTACACAAATGAGCGTACTAAGAATCATTACTGTATGAGTCTGGAGTTCACAGAGAGCCTCAGAGTAGACATGGCAGTTACGGGAGTTGGTGGAGTTCTGTATCCTGCGAGACTGGAAAGAGTCATCTAGGAGGGGCTAGGAATAGAAAGGAAGACGAGCTCCGAGGACCAGGCCTGGCAGCGCTGCAATGCTTAGAGGTGCAGGAGACGAGCGAGAGTCAGCACAGGAAAGTGAGAACACAAATAAGGATGGGAGGAAGACAGGAGAGGAGACGCCAGGAGACAAAGCGATTTTCAGAAGAAGGGATTGTCCATCAAATACAGAAATTCTGCACTAAAGTCAAGCAACCAGGCTCTATTTTATTCTAGAAGCTCTTGGTACCTTACAATGAAGAGAAGAAGAGCAGAGGGGCGGATTTCCCCTCGTGCAGAGAATAAGGCAGAGAACTATGAATTAGTTCACATAGAATCTTTGTGCCCACAATAGCAGACTCCAAAGCATCGATGCTCAAAACAAACTGCCATGATCCAACTCATGGGTGGGGGGGTCACTAGCTTGAGCTCTGGGGGATGGTTCCGGTTTGAGCCAAGCTGGCTGGTGTCATCCAGAGTTACCTGCACATCACTCAAATTGATAGAAATTGAGTCGACTAAGCTCTTGCTGACAGCCATGTGTGGGGTGGCCCATAACACTCGGTCCTCTCTCCACATGGACTCACGCTCTAGCAGACTAGCTTCACCAGACTTTTCCACAGGTGAGTGTCCAAGGGCAGAAAGAAAAACAGCAGAATGCAAACATTTCTTGAGTCTCTGTCATGTTTCTTTCCTGTTGGCCAACCAAGTCACGTGATCAAGTTAGGAGACTTCGTAGAAGATCTCCCAAGTTAGGTTACATGGAGGTATGAACAGAGTTGGTTTCATTACTGCAATGGTCTATCCAGCATGGATAGTAAGCCAAGAAGAAATGAAACACGTGAAGGCGGACAGCTTATCTGAAGGGCAAATTCATTGCATTACCTATGTATTATTCTCGTGATGATCCTTGCTAAGCACAATAAAGCTATGTTGACAACCTATCACCCATTTAAAAGAAGCTGAAAAGGGAGAATTACTAAATTCAGATATTGATGTAGCACTTCTGGGAAGAATAAAAATTCTTTTATACCTATTCAAATTGAATAATTTAAATCCTGTAGGGATTAATTTTTGAAATTTGTTTGAAAACAAGCACTTCTCCTTGAGTTAGCAAGGAGTCACCTATTACTAATTAAGTTCAATTATTCATCCCCATTTTTATCAAGAAATGTTAGCTTATGAAATAGAGAGAAAGGGAGGAGTTGCTACACTTGCTTCATTATTTCATCATAAAAATGTAATTTTGCTAAGGGCTAATCACAGCCTTCCCTAGGCTGTCACATGAGCTCTCTCTGTTTGTGTATATCAGATCCTGGACCCTGGAAGTCTAAGATCATTTGGAGAGAAAGAAAGACAGACAGACCTACAAGGGGGGAGGGGGAGGGAGAAGGAGAGGGAAGGAGGAAAGTATGTATGTTTGAACATATGTGTATGCATCAGTGTGTATACATTGATGTGGAAGCTAAAAATTAGTGTTTCTGTCTGCATACCAGCACTCACCAGCTGGTAGATTAACTGACCATCAAGCCCTAGGGGTGCACATGTATGTCTCTGCCCCATACTAGGGTTACAAATCTGCACCAACAAACTCAGGTCCTCTTGCTTTCACAGCAGACACTTTACCAACCAAGCCATTTAGAGGGGGATTTAAGTACCACATCTAAGAGCAAACCCATTATGGACCAGGTTTCTGATTTCCGCATCTTGCCACATCAGTTTCCTCATTCCAGCTACCTATGGACTGACTGCAGGCCCTCCCAGAATGGGTCTGCTGATAACCCCCAAATTTTGTAACTGAAAAAAATCAATGACTTGATAATTATTGATATACTTAAATTTTTTTTTCTTTTTTCTTTTTTTTTCGGAGCTGGGGACCGAACCCAGGGCCTTGCGCTTGCTAGGCAAGTACTCTACTGCTGAGCTAAATCCCCAACCTCGATATACTTAAATTTTTAAAAGTTTATTTTAAGCAGAAGTCTGAGCATTAGTCACAGCTAGGCCGTCCAGTATCTGCTCAGTACCTCTCCTCCTGTATGTAGTCTTGGTGATACCCTTCTCTATCTGTGGCTGGGATTCATGGGTCGGGACAGATAATCAAACTCATAGGAACAATAGACATTTGAAATGGACTCTTAGTGATGAGCCCACTGTTTAGGAACTACACAGCTGATATGTATTAGCTCTCAAAGGTAGCTTTATGACTGTCATACACACATATACACCACACAACACTTTCTATTTTGACCAGGAGTTCTGAGTTGAATACTCACTGTGAATAGAGGTATATAGACAGAAACAAAGAATAAAGCAGATTGGATTATTTTTTCTCTGCAGAAATGTGCTCATTGACACCTTTGCTCAGAGTGAGAGAAACATCAGAAAATTCTTTCAGGATCAAATAGGGAAAGGGTAAGAATATGTTACAAAAAAATCACTAAGCAGCTTACAAATGTAAAAATAGGTTATAAAATACTCCCCCCACCCCAGAGTTAAATGAAAATATGTTTATCCAATAAAGACAGCTGGAGAGTAGTAGGTGCTGTAAGCTTTCAGATTTTGAAAACAATTCAAGGGCTTATGTCTCTTCTCTGTCTCTCTTTGTCTCTGTGTGAGCCTCCCACCCCCAACACACAACAGCGTACCGTGATCAAACAGCTGCTGGGTACATAAGTATATGTAATTGGATGCAATAAATGTACATCCAATCAATTAATGTCTGATCTATATTTCCCACCTATAGTCTTTGTAGCACTAATGTGATAAAATGTTAAAGGTTTTTCAGCCACTTAACTTGGGAGATGCTGCGTTAAGTGAGACAAAAGGAAGCCAGGACAGAGTTGATCAGAGCCCTCTGATACTCCACTGCAGTTAGAGGCATCCAAAGAAGGAAGCAGTAAACATTCCCCAAGCCCTGTGTGCCTTTGCTGAGTTCTCTTGCTTTACAGAGCATACGTGGCAGGGGCTACCCGAACCTTCACTGTTGTCAACTTTCAGGTGCTGTCTCTATTAGAGTTTCTATTGCTGTGATGAAACGTCAGGACCAAAAAGCAAGTTTATTTGACTTACACTTCCACCTTGCTATTCACCATCCAAGGAAGTCAGGACAGGAATACAAACAGGTTAGGAACCTGGAGGCAGGAACTGATGCAGAGGCCACGGATGGGTGCTGCTTGCCGTCTTGCTACCTGTGGCTTGCTCAGCCTGCTTTCTTATAGATAACCCAGGACCACCAGTCCAGGGATGGCGCCACTCACCATGGGCTGGGTCCTCCCCCACCAATTGCTAATTAAGAAAACACCTTACAGCTGAATCTTATGGAGGTATTTCTCAACTGAGGTTCCTTTCTTTCAGGTAACTTTAGTTTGTGTGTCAAGGTAATGTAAGACTAGCCTGTACAGGTGCCAACATGCCCAGAACCGAGTGTTCTAACCTCACACCAGTGGTGGTAGAGGCAGAGGAGAAGGAAGAAGAGTGGAGTCCACAACTTCCCCACAATGATCAAGGGCTAGCGTCCCTTGATAGCCCCACAGTGATAGCGTCTAGTCAGTTTTCTGTCACAAGCGTCAGTCCTCTGTATTTCCTAAATGTGAGCAACTGTCAGTAGAAGAACAAGAGATCTATCTCTAAGCACTTGTCCCCTGATCATCGTCCACACAGGAAGGTCAGTCTTTTCACGATTTACCTCAAGGTGGGCTGTGAGGCCTAAGGGAGAGCACACTCCAAAGGCAGCAGTCGGTCAGGAGCCCATCTTCCCAGTCCTAGAGGTGAAAGTCCAGTCCTGAAGAAGGGATGAGGGCCCTGTGACCTGCTCCTATCTGAGGCTGCTGCTTGAGACATAGAGGACATTCTGGGGTGAGGGTGACTTGTTGCCACCTTTCTAAGCCCTGGAAACTACTCTTGGCCTCCATGACTTCACATTTCTCACTTTCTGACCAAGGCAAGCCATCTCCAAATCAGCGGCCATTATTATGACCAGTGACGAGGTCTGAAGGCACTCAGCAGAGTCTCGGTCACATAGAGGGTGCCCCGGCTGTCTGCTCTCAGATGTCCATAGGCTCGTAGGATGCTTTGCACAGAAAAGGGCAACAAAAGGTTTCTCCTGGAGGAATGTGCAGCCCAAATCAGTATTTCAAAAATATATACGTAGTTACTAGTCAAGAGTGTGCAGGTGCACAGCTCTCCCATGGTGGAGAGATTTAATCTGTACTCATCACGTAGGTCTGTGCTGTGGTGAATAGGCAAAGAGTAGTGTGTTTTTTATGCATGGCTGAAGGTGCTCCTGTGACCTAAACAGTCAGTATCCAGAGAGCTGAGTGAAACAGAGGTGAGACTGCGGGCTGGGCTCTTGAGAACAACTCGCCGGGCACCTCACCTGGGAGTGTGTGTGTGTGCGCGCACGCGTGCCAGTGTAAGTGGCCTTTGTTTCTTTTGTCTCCCGTATCATTTCTTCTTTGCCACTGAAACTGGAGTGAAAGGCTACAGACATAAACTGTGCAAATAAAATAACCTTGAGAGGAGGCTGTTGTAGTCGAAACTTACTGTCTACCCTGTTGCTATGGTTACCTCCAGCAGGTCGCCCAGTGAGAATGGCTCTGTCATCAGCAACGAATCAGGGAAGCCCAGCTCAGGGAGGCGCTCACCCCAGAATGGAATGACACAGCAGAAAGTGACAAAGGAGGAGTCCAGGAAGAGAAATGGTGAGAAGCGGCCCCATCTAGTACCTTCCCTGCCTCTGTAAGCACACACACATGCTTGCACACATAGGCACCCTTACACCTAGTGGGCATCCATATCTCAGACCTCTCTGTTCTGCCCTGCGAGTCCTGGAATCTGTTGTGAACTGAGGTGGTGTCTGTATCCTTCCTTCTCTCTGAATTGGTCTCACCTCCTCAGCCCCCTATTAATAAGAAAGTGTGTACTTACTGAGGGGAAAGAAAAACCCTTGTTGGAACAAAGTGATGTTTGCTTAGAGCCTTTTCTAATTCTTGGATGAAATGGCGTGATTTCCTACATCAAGTCCAATAAACTGACAGACCTCCAAAATGCTGCCTATCTTGGAGGTTTTCCCCAACCTCGGTCTCTTAACCCTTTTACAAGTTTCAAGGGTTCACTGTGTACCTGTGAGTCTCACTAACATGTCTGTCATAAACAAAAATATATTATAATAAAAAACAAAAAACCCAAATCAACCTTGCTGGGCACAGCGTTGTATCCAGCTATAATTCAGCTGCTTAGAAACCTGACCAATACAACTTAGTGAGACCCTACTTCAAAACTGCGCACCACAGCGGTGAAATGCTTGCATCCCTGTAGGTTCAGCCCCCACTGTGCCCTAATTAATTAGTGAATTAATCAGTGTATGACTGATTCCCCTGGGATACTCATATGTTTCCTCTCACTTAGGAAGTAAGAGTTAAATAAGAACCTTGTTAATATAACATATATATGATTGGATTGGGGATGGAACAAAGGAAGAAAGAAACCAACAGAGTGGAAATGGGGAAGAAACAAAAGTGCATCTTTCATCATCTGACCAGGCTGCAAAAGGAACTAAGTCCTTTGCATGCAAATATGGCTGCCTTGTGGTCTACTGACCCATCTAGAGCCAGGGTAACTAAGGTTAATTAGTAAATGTTAATGGACAGTCCATTCTTGTTTTCCACCAGGCTTACTGCGTCTGTGGCTTCTACTCTTGTTCTCTGGTGAATATGAATGTGTAAAGGAAGGAAACACAGCGTTTTACCAGCAGAATGGCTGGTATAGGTCTTTGTGATTCTGTGGCCTTATTAATTAGCCCAGCTGTGAGGCGATCTTAGAGCCCATTTCATGAAATTATTTAAGAATAGTGAAAAGGTTGGGTGTGACAGGTAGGATTTTGAAAGGAAGGCAACAACAACAAAGCCAGCTTAATATCAGGTGTGGTGTCTCATGCCTGTAGTCCCAGGACTCAGGAAACTGAGGCAGGGGGATTGCCCTGGATACCTGTCTCAATCAATCAATCAACAAGTAGGATGTCTTTTTTAACAAGCACAGGTACTTGAACTTCTAAGGCAAACGCAGTATTATCTCTAGGAAAGGGGGATTATTTGCATGAGTGAGGGTGAGGGGTTGCTTACAGGAACAGAAATGACTCTCAGACAACTGCATCACCAAAGCCCACCCCAGCATAGGTGATGACTCACAAAAGCAGGAGACCTGGAGCACACTGCAGTCTACAGGTTGGAGAGTGTCCCTTCCAAGTGACTCAATCTTCCAGGCGGTTTGGCTGGTTTCTGCTTCCTCTAGGCAGCTGGTCTGGTCTCAGTCTTCTTCACAGCCCAGCTTCTCTGAGAGTGCAGTCTATTGTTTACTCTTGGGAAAGGGGCCTCGAATCTGGAAGGTTCCAGGAACCACCTCCTGAAGCTATTTTGAGTTGTTTACCTTCTGTCTTAAGGAGCTTCCCTACAGCATGGGGGTGTTTGAATCTCAAAGGAAAACTGCTCTACAACACCTAACAAGTTACCCTTAAACAGAAACCTAAAATGCATTATCCTTTCACACAATGTTTGTGATTCAGAAACTTGCTATTGGCTTGGCGAAGTTTTTCTGACCTAGGATATGGCATAAAGTCACAGTCTTGTCGGTGAGAGGCCACCAAACCTTTCCATCCAGCTGCTTGGATATATGCAGAATGGCTTTCCTAGAATAAGTGACCCAAGAGAGAACAAGGGGGAAACCATAATGTTATTTTATAACCAAGGCTTGGAAGCAACACAATGTCGTTAATGTGGTCGTCATTCCTCTCACGGTTACAAAGGGCAGGGCAGGGCAGTGGGAATGGGATCATCGTGTGTTGGGGTAGAAATCTCGGCTCTCGTCCAGACAAAACACAAGGGGCCAACACGGTTCCACGTGGAAAGGTTTAATGAGATAAACAGAGTAGAAGAGGAGAGGAATAAAGGGCCCCCGTGAGCACGTGGAGGGAAGGGGGAGGGGAATGGGGAGAGATGGAACAAAGGGGAAGAGCAAGGGAGCAAGGAGCAAGAGAAGAGAGCAGAGGAGAGAGTGAGGAGGGGCCAAGCAGCCCCTTTTATAGTGTCAGGCACCTGGCTGTTGCCAGGTAATGTGGGGCGGAGCAAACCTGGCTGTTGCCAGGTAACTGTGGGGGAGGAGCTTAGACAGAATACGAACGCATGGACACCTGATACATGGAAACAAAGCATGGCCGGCTTTTGCTGTAATTGACCAGGAAGTAGGCGATGAAGGTGGCCAGGCGTACAGCATGCAGTAAAACTACCCTCTAAAAATACATATGCATGTAGTGACACTTCTGGTAGAGATTTCCCTCTATCCCTTGGCTGCTTTGGTGACCTTGTATTTACAAACCAGTCCATGATACTTTATTAAAAAAAAAATCCATCTATGACCCACTCCTGGTCTGTAAGTTGTTTTAGCTACATTATAAAATAAGTACATCCTTGGTTTAATTTGACAGATCTTCTGTGATTGTAAATGACAGAGTGATCTACGTGCTATGTTTCTCAATAATTTAAATAACACCCCAAGTCTCTTGAGCAGGTAGGAGGCAAGATGAACGTACTTCGGTTACACTCATATTTTATGTAACACCCATTTTGCTTCCAAACTGCCTCCTAGTTCAGTTGCTTAAGCAGGCCTAATTTATCTTGCTGAGCCCGTTCAATAAGCTGTCATTCTTATACCTACTCCATGAGAATATGATTTAAAAAACAAGTAAATCAGCTAGATATGGCTGGACTTGAAGCACCTTCTGTCAGCTTAGTTATGGAATCACAGAGCCAACTTGTGTCTTGCAGCCGTCACAGCAGAACGCTCTGTCAGATGGGCGAATTAATTTACCAGTGCGTAGGAGGCAATGAGTCCGTGTAATTAGAGGAGTTGTCTGTAGCTCTGAGTTAGTTCTCTGGGGTTATTTCATAGCTTTCTTTTGTTATAGACAAGTAAAAGAGTGAAAAACCTAAGTCGTTTGAGAAATAGCCTCCAAGGGAAGGGGGGAGACACACACAGAGAGAGAGAGAGAGAGAGAGAGAGAGAGAGAGAGAGAGAGAGAGAGAGGAGAGACACAACCGCAGCAGTACATGTGGCTAATTGACCTGGGGAAAGTTGTCACTTAGCATCGTGCAAAATGAGATAGCTTCACCAGCAGAGACTAGACCGGAAGCTGTTGTTCTGCCTGTGGGCAAACTTAATAGATGCAGGTTTGGCCAAATTCACTTCTCTCTTTTATAGAAGCATAAAGAATAAGTTTACTTTTTATTGTTTTCAAATGTGTCCTGTCCCTGTTTTGAAAGGAATTTTTTCTTTCTGTTTAACTACTACCTTTAAATTTCTTCCCTACTTACTGATACTGTAATAACTCGATCAATGGCACAATCCGTAAAGTTAAAAGTAAGCCAGGGGCACAAGCGAGCTGTGGGCAGAGCCACATACTGTTGCCTCTGCATTTTGAGATCCCTCACATCTCAATCCTGTAGTTCCCTACATATTAAAAACCCACGTGTTTGTGCCTGGCCTTAGGGACAGCAAGCGATGAAGAGGAGGGAGCAGGTCTCTTTGACAGTGCTGGCAAGGCGGCAGCGGATCCCTTTGACACATCTTCTGGATCCGTGCAGCTCATAGCTATCAAACCGTCAGCTCTGCCGGTCGTGCACCCCGCCTCAGACAGGGGCCCGGAGTCTTCAGCGGCGCTCAACGGCGAGGTAAGCGCGCACAGCCTGGGTGGAGAATCCAGCTGGACCGCTAGGGTTCAGCGATCCCACGCGGGTGGAGTGCAGCGTGTGTCCAGTGGCCTCCGTTTCACACCCGACCTCGGTGATGGGAAATCCAAGTCATCCAGGGCGTGTTCACAGCACTTCCCACCCGCAATGACCCCCTTTCTCCCAAACCTCTCATGAGTATAGCCTGAAGCCTTTCTATGCTGCACTCCGGTACATTTCGACGTCCATTAGGATCCCTGTTGTTTGGAGAGAGCACATGTCACTCCGGCAAGGAGGTGGCCACTAGAGACTCTGGACATTGATTTCTGTTAGCAAGCTTGAAATAGGCCCCCACTCCCCACCCCTCCCCCCCCCCCGCCCCCACCCCACCCCGCTTGCTTTCTAGGTGGTGTCAATGTTAGTCAACTTCCCCGGGGAGTTGACTGAGTTGGTAAAGTGCTTGTCATGAAAACCTGGGATTGGCCCCGTATAAAAGTGAAGCGCGCCAGTGTGCATCTGTGATTTCAGCACTGGTGAGGAGAGAGAGGGGGATCTCAGGGCTCATTGGGCAGCCAGTCTAATTGACTTAAAAAACATCTGCCACATCCAGGAGAGATTTTATCAAAGAAAATTAGACAGAGATAGTAGACAATTGATCAGTAGGTGAGAGAGAAGAGCGTTATCTCAGACAAAGAACAGGAAATTGGGTTGAAAATGCTACCCCTCCCTCTTCCTTTAGCAGTAGAGTTGTCAGTGAGCTAAAAAAAATGCTGCTGAATCTTTACAAATGTTCACATGGGGCTACTGTGTGTATTGACATCACACATCGCACATGTATGCACACACAGTGGCCCTACCATGTGTATTGATCTCGCATATGTATGCACACACTGTGGGGGCCACCATGTGTATTGACATTGCACATGTATCCACAGACAGTGGCCCCACTATGTGTATTGACATCACACATGTATCCACACACTGTGGGGGCCACCATGTGTATTGACATTGCACATGTACGCACACAGTGGGGCACTGTGCACACAGTTTCTCTTGTGTTAAAGCATTGGGTTAATCGTTCATTTCTGCCCTGCTAATGTTGCCTGACAGGTGGGTGATTTGAAGGTCTAAAGCCTCCTTCTCATGGCACCTCAAAGGACCTGCTGCAGCCCTGTACAATCGGGCCTCACAAATGTATACTAGAGACTTCTTCTCATACGTGGGACACTTATGACAATGTCGTGTGCACCTGCTGCAGGAAAGACCTTTTTATTCTGAGCATGAACTGGCCTTAAACTGTGATAGGCTGAGGCTCAGACACATACACAGGCAACACCTTCTATTTCAACTTCTTTATTTTTAGTCAGAGAGACTAGTCTGAGGGTGAGGTGCTGGTTCAAGGCCATGCTGATGGCTGGAGTTCAGATGCTCTGACACTGCCTAGAGCTCCTTCCTCTCTTAACCCACCCTCCAGCCATCATGAGCAACAGCGTTGTGCTTAAAAACTATGGCCTCAAAAGCTGTGTCGCCAGAATTGGACTTAACTCGTCCACTCCACTCGAAGTCTCTGTGTTTTAAGTAAGTGAGTAGAGTCCTTTGAGTGTCGGCCCCTCTGCCCACAAAATGGACACAGCATGTGAAGCCCTTAGCACAATGCCTCGCACGTGAACACTTCGTCACCATTGCTGCCATGTTGTTTTTGTTATTGTTGGCTCATCAGTGAGGATGAAGTAATTGGCCACCATGTGTCCTTTCTGCCTCTTAGCTCTGTAATCTTTCCTGAGTACCAGTTCTGTGTCCCCTCTCCCTAGACACACACAAGCCTCTGAAGTTGGCACTAATGCACTGTAAACTGCCTCTGATTAGGACTGTCTGCCTGGTTAAAGCTGTCTGTCATTAGGGCCACCATACCTGGGTCTCTGTGTCCTACCCTAATGCTATGAACATCGTACAAACACACTCTGAAATTAGGGCAGATCCTTTCCTCCGGGGCCAGCTTCCTGTCACTTGGGGAGAGTACATGAGCATTTCCCTCAGTCAGAGATGGGTCTTTGATACCTTTGGGCAGTTAAAGCAATGGGTCCTGCTGACACTCAGCTGGAAAAGGTCCCTGACCTGTTCTCTCTGTAATCAGCTCTCTCTCCAAGCTTGACATAGACTGCCTTAAAATTCTTCTCCTTCTTGTAGGGATGGCTGATTTAAATGTAAGTGGGAAAAGCATAACCCAAGGCCAAATGCCATAAATTTCTCCATTATGAATCACAGGGAATTCTTTTTAAAGAAAACAGAACATTGAGTCACGCATAGCGATCTTGACCTCTCCCTCTCTGTCTCCTTCTCCTGAGCAAGTGGATCATATGGAAAGCAGGCCCCTGCAGTGGAACATTTGTTCTATTCCCCCCACATCCATCCCAATCCACTTTGAGCCTCATCCCTAGAGCCCCAACTAAGTGGACAGAGAAAGCCACAAGGTTATTCAGGGCTGAAGCTAGACTCAGGGCACCAAGAACTAGCCAGGCAGCTAGGCTCCCACACTGAGGAACCACAGGGTATAGGCAGAGTAGGAGTCACAACGGTATGGGCTCTTAGCTAAGGGTATACAGACAGACATAGGCCTGCAACAGTCCAGACAGATGTGGGAGACAAAGATGTAAGGTAATTCAGTGGGTCTTAGGGGTTTACTGCTGTGAAGAGACATCATGACCAAGGCAATTCTTACGAAAGGAAACACTTAATTGGGACTGGCTTACAGTTTCAGAGGTTCAGCCTGTCATCATCATGGCAGGAAGCACGGCAATGTGCAGGCTGACATGGTGCTGGAGAGGGAGCTAAGAATTCTGCCTCTTATTCCACAAGCAGTCTTGAGGAAACTCCACTGGATTGAGCATATGCAATATATATATATATATATATATATGTGTGTGTGTGTGTGTGTGTGTGTGTGTGTGTGTGTGTGTGTGTGTGTATATACATACATATATAACCTCAAAACTGGCCTACAGTAACACACTTCCTCCAACAAGGCCATACCTCCTAATAGTGCCACTCCTCATGGGCCAATCATTCAACACATGAGCTATGGGTGCCAAACTTATTCGTAACACTATGGTGCCAGATCCACTTTATATGAGGGCTGGCGTTGGTGACAGACAAGGGGCTTTTACTAGAAGGTCACAATTGCCAGAAAAGCTCTCCCATACTTCCACCTCTGGTCTTTTTGGTCAGCTGGCCTTGCAGAAAAAGCTTCTTGTCTGAGTCGGGTGTGGACCTGACACTCTTTTCTCTCTCTCTCCTCCAAGGTGAGCAAGGCTCTAAAGCAGAAGTCAGACATCGAGCACTATCGGAACAAGCTACGCCTGAAAGCCAAGAGGAAGGGGTACTATGACTTCCCCCCAGTGGATGCAGGGAAAGGCCTAACAGAAAGAAAAAAGATGTACGAAAAGGCCCCAAAGGAAATGGAGCATGCTTTGGAACCAGACCCAGAACTGTGTGCTCCTTTCGCAGAGTCTAAGAACAGGTACATGCTCTATGGCTGTATTTTACGTCCCCGTGTAACATGGGACGAGGACAGAAGAACCCTGGGGCCTTATCCCCACGCTCTTTGATCTTACCTTGGGACTTTGATCTTTGCAGGCTTTTGATGTGGTCCCCACAAGCATGTACTCAATAATGAGTCTGAAAGAGTCAAATTGAAGCTGTTAAAACAAACTCTGGGGCGAACAACCCCAATTGTCCTTTAGCTTAATGATATTTTCAAGCCAGTGGCTATTTCAGAGCGGGGTGAGATATAATTATCACTTACCTAGTTATGCAACCTCCAGATCAAGGGCCACGCATTGTTCAGTTATGCTAGTGGTTCTCGCCCAGGAAGGCAGTGGCGCGCCTCGAGTTTCCAGCCTTTGTGAGTCCTGGTCACACTTTGGCTCCACGCTACCTCGTTTCAGTCATTCACAGATCTGTCCAGGTCTTCCACACTTACTGTCAGGCTGTGACTCAGAGACCAGTCAGGACGATGTATGCTTGCATTACATGTGCTTTATCTCGCTCATTCCTTCCATGTTTCATGTTAGACAGGACAGCCTAAGGGTTGCTCCTATGAAACGTAAGCCCCCGGTGAAAGAAAAAGATGAGCTCTAAGGCCCCCGAAAGTGTGACAAGAAGCCTGAAGAGCGCTTGAAATGAGAGCTGCTGTAGCTCTAACGGGGCCTTGGCCCACTGAGGTAGAGCTGGGCCAGGTGGTTTGAACGGGGTTCTCTCTCCATCTGTCCTATACTTACGTAGCAAAAAACCTGAGAACGGGGAATTTGTACTTGGCATAACTGTATTTTCTAACCATTCTGCTGGCTAGGAAGTCCAAGCTCAAGGTGCCAGGATCTGGTAAAGGTGTCCTCACTGTGCTAACGCATGGAGGAGGGTGGAAGGGAGAGAGCAAGGGGGTCGAACTTGCCCTTTAATAATGTCATTAGTCCTAGCCGCCGTCCTCCTGCTGTGTAAAGACGCCATGGCCAAGGCAGCTCTTATAAAAGGAAGCATTTAGTTAGGGTTTGCTTACAGTTTTGCAGAGCTAATCCATGGTCATCCTGGCAAGAAGCAGGCAGGCGTGGTGCTGGAACGATAGCTGATGTGTATGCAACAGGGAGAGAGAGACGGAGACAGAGACAGAGTCAGAGACACAGAGAGAGACACGGAGACAGGAAAAGAAGCACCTGGGTCTGCCACGGGCTTTTGAAACCTCAAACCCTGCTTCGACTGACACACTTTCTCCCAAAAGGCCACGCCCACTCCAACAAAGCCATACCTCCTAATTCTTCCCCAACAATTCCACGAACTGGGGGCCAAACAATCAAATATATGAGTATATTGGGGGCCATTCTCATTCAAACTGCCACCTCACTGCTGTGCCCCATAAGACTTTGTAGCCCCATCGCTGGGCAAAGCTTCTACCTCCTAACAATGATAAAACAGCCATGAAATCTAATTAAATGTTTTATTTCATATTCATACATGCATGTAGTACATTTGAGTCCAAACTACCCCCCCATTTCTTTTCCTCCAATTTGTTCCCATCCCCCCATGTTCCCCTCTGAACTTCATGTGCTCTCTTTTACTGTTTTCTTTTTCAAATTTAGTATCTTCTGAATCTGTTTAGTGCATCCTGTATGTGCATGGGTGTGGAACCGCCTCCTGGAGCATGGGTAGCCTGCATCCTTGAAGAAAAGTGACTGTCCCTCTCCCATTAACTAGGGGTGGGACTTCATGATCCCCACCCTAATCCATTCTGGAACTTTGGCAGGCTTGATCTAGTATAGATCGTGTGCCTGCAGTCACAGCCGCTGTGAGTTCATGTGAACTCATGCTGTTATGTCCGGTAAACACTGTTTTGCTACAGATAACTGCCCCCTCTGGCTCTTCTAATCTTTTTGCCTTCTCTTACTCAGTGAGAGAGGTTGGTGTAGTGTAGATGTCCCATTCAGACCTGAGCACTCCGGTCTCTTATTCTCTGCATGTTGACTGGTTGCAAGTCTTTGATGAGAAGCTTCTCTGATGAGGGCTGAGTGACGAACTAACCTGTGAGTTTAAAGATAAGAACTCAGGGCTCTAGGTGGAGAGGAGGCTCAGTAGTCAAGAGCCCTTGCTGCTCTTTCAGAGGACCACACTCTGCTCACTGTCTTGTATAACCCCAGTTCCAGGAGTTCGAATGCCCTCTGGCCTCTGTGGGCACCAGTCCCCTAGGAGCTAGGCAGCCGCAGGCTTTTGGCACAGTTAATGATACCAGGCAGGGGGCTCCTCCTATGGAATGGTCTTTAAATCCAATTTTAGAAAGTGTTTGATTCCTCTCATACCATTTCTGCCACTTTTGTGCCAGTGTACATATCTTAGCTGTTCAGTCATCACTGTAGCTTACGGGGTTCATAGCTGGGTGTGATAAATGCTGACCCATCCCCGAATCTGTAGAGCCTTCTAGCACTATGAAAGTTAGCCAGTAGAAGTGAGCACATTTTAATATGAATTTTAGAAAAGGAAAACATTCAAAGCATGACAGCTGTCTCCAAGCTCTGTGGCTAACTAGGCAGTGACCTCCCATACTGGGCGAAGAGGTAAAGGTCAGCAAAGCCTCTCCCGTCTGCCTCTCTCAGCTTCCTGCCTGCCTGCCTGCAGCACTTCCGTGAGACCACCTCTACTCAGGGTCCATTCTCCTTGGCAGTCCCCTGGCTTTGGGCATACCAACACTGCATGAAGCCACGAGAAGCCACAGCACATGTGTGTTCCACACACTAGGGACAGAGTAGGGCAGATCCTGGCCTAAATGGATATTTGCTTAAAAAATAAAAAAATAAATTTTAGAACAAAAAAAAATTTTTTTAACAGAATTGGATGAAAGCAACAAGACTCAGTTGGGAACTGGGGATAAACTGAAGCAACTTAATTTATTTACAATATAGAAAAAAGGAGAGGTTTCTGAGCCGGAGATTAATTTGCTAGGGGCTTGGTTCGCTGGTATGACGAACGAGGGCATAAAATCCCAGCATGACAGAGTTCACAGTGCACACGTCACCATGTCAGTAGGTAAAGAGGGAGGGAAAGAGATGGTATGGGTTTGCCAGAGAGGCTGATAGTACTTTTGTTTTTTTTAATTTGCACTTTGTTCTTGGGGACTCTGCTTCAGGCTTCTCTGATGAACTGAGGTGAGAGCGGTTTTTTCCCAGTTTGGAGAAATAACACTTTTCGGTGATTTTCTTTTTGAGCAAAGCTTTTCCCTGGGAGCCGGGTCTAGACTCCTCAACATAAATTCAGGTCAGATGCCCAAAGTCCCATGATGGACGGTGGCTGCTGCGTGCGTAGCTAACTTGCAGCAGATGTCCCTTGTCTCTACAGCACTAAGAATGGTTTGTAAGAACATTCAAACGCTCGCGACTTAGGGAAAACAGATAGCCACGAGCTAGATGAGCTGGGGATAGGGGTGAGAGATAGAATGGAGAGAGATGGCTTGAAAGAAGAGCCGAATTGGAAAGGGGGCGAACTTCGACCTCACAGTTCAGAGCGGTTCCTGATTCGCTGCTGTTGACTCCACCCAGCCGCTTGCTGACTCCGCCCAGCTCAGGGCGGTTCCTGACTCTCGGCTGTTGCTGACTCCACCCTGATGTTTATCTCTTGTCACAGGTTGAAGTTAGCTTTTAATTGCTGTTCACAGTACAACCTTCAGAGCTGCTGCTGTGAGCCGCTCAGCTAGAGCAGGGTACAGCAAAGTGATCATTTTCTAATGAGCAAGAACATCACTAACTTCCCTTTAGAGCAAAGAAATACCAAGATGGGGCAAAACTGATTCTAATGTTAACTGATCCCTAAGTCTCTCAGAGTAGTTTCAAAGTTCTTTTTTTTTTCCTTTCTACAATTAGTTAAAATACCCTATTTCATATTAAGCACACATATGGAGACACA
Source organism: Rattus rattus (assembly GCF_011064425.1). Lineage (NCBI taxonomy): Eukaryota > Metazoa > Chordata > Mammalia > Rodentia > Muridae > Rattus > Rattus rattus. The sequence goes on along the minus strand of NC_046158.1, from coordinate 82,115,324 downwards.
GAGCAGACAGCCTGACAGGCCAAGGCTGTCTGTGGCCAGTTTGTCTGCTCGGCTGATTTGCACCTGCTATCTGTAACTCATTCGGGATTTTTCTCAGAAGCTGAAGAGTTGTGTAGCTAATGTGTTGTAGGGCATCCTCAGCTGATGACAGGCTAGAAGTCAGAGATCAATATCCCTGGCAGGAGATTCTGGGTGTCAGAAACACCATTGCAATCACCATGGTTTCAAGGTTTTGTGTTAGCTGTGCATACGTGGAACAGGTGGGAAATATCATCCCCACCCCCAGGGTCACCAAGGCCAAGTGACAAAGACTCACCTGCAAGCATACTCTTCAGATGACACCAATCACAGAACCAGACTTCAACCATGTCCTTTAGACGGTCTCCTGGGGCTCTAGTTCTAGGCAATGCCCACCTGCCTGGATCATACCAGAGCCAAGCACTTGACAAACGAAGGCCATCCTCGTGCTTCTGGAACCCACCACCATCATCCAAACCAGCTCTTCCCACAGTGCTTCCCCTGCCCTGCCCTGCCCTGCCCTGCCCTGCCCTGCCCTGCCCTGCCCTGCCCTGCCCTTTGAGCCTCCCAGAAGCCACAGTTTAAAGGTCTTTGCTCCTGCTTCTTCCTTTCTCCCTCTGCCTCTGACCCAACTGGTCATTGTGTGTCCCACCCTGCTCCCCATCATGGCCTGGCTCTTCCTCTGAGCTCTGTGGGTGTAATAAACTGTCTTCTCAATGGCAGGCATCCCTTGCTATTGAACAATAACAGTTAACCCCACACACTTTTCCAGTGAGTCTGAAACCCAGCCACCCTAAATACCCATCAATTCCTCATTGCACTTCTGTTGATGTCCATATAATCTTCCCCATCTCCCCAGGCCCCAGCTGGTAGTTGGCAGAGCCCCCTTTAAAACAAACCATTTGCACTCAAATCCTCACAGATCATGCATCTATGAGGCCAACACAACATAGTAACCTATTCAGTAATCTATTCAGAGCTGCTCTGACAGAAACCGGGCACCCTTCTCCTTCTCAGCTGCCTAGGCCATCTCCACAGAACCCCGGGGTTCCATAGGATACAATATAAAAACCACTTTATCTGTTAAAAGTTCTTAAGGGTTCAAGTGAAATGCATCATAACCCACCCAACAATATTGTCGGAGGGGAAGAAACACAAATCAACAAGTTATAAACTATGGGGAAATAAGGACAAGTGTGCCTAGTGACATCAGTTGATAAATAAGCATCCCTTTACATGACAGCCCTATTTATCACCAATTAATAGTCACACACTGGACACACACCCACGGTGGAAGTCTGGTCGTTGAAACGTGCTAAACAAGTCTTTCAGATGTGCATCTTGAGCTCTTAGCTCAAAAGTAGGATAGCACTCGCCTAGTGTGCACAAGGCCCTGGGTTCAATCCCCAGCACTGACAGAAATGTTAGCCATTACAATGCATTGTTTCCTCTGAAGGCAGAATAAAGCAGTAGGTGCTCCAGTGTGTAAGCTTCTACCATACCCATGTTCCTCACTAGTGTATGTCTAAGACTTATGAAATACCTCTTGCCGATCTGCCTGCTTATTCTGCCACCACGTATTAGAAAACCTTTTCTTAATGGGCTAATTGACGGTGGCTGGGTAGCTAGGAAATGTGATTTCTTTTTTCCAAAAACGTAGTTGTAATGAAGTCAAGGATGCAAAATCTTTGGAATCTGCTTTAAAGTATGAGTCATTCCGAACATTCAGTCCCATAAGCCTGCTGCGCCCAGCTTCTTCCCCAAAGGAAGCCCCTAGTTACAGGTAACTGGAGGGTATGGTTTATAATGGGAGGTTGTAAGCTGTCTTATTAGCCAGGAGTCTTTTGGTTGCAAACTGGAAATCCAGCACAACCTAGTTAAACTAAAGGGACTGTATTGCCTAGCCTTAGTCAAGACCAAAGCTTTAGTCTGGCTCAATCAAGGGCACCATACTGGTTTTGCCTTTGCTTTCTCTTCACTTTTTCCAAGCTTCGTTTGAAGGCTGGCTAAAACCTCACGATGGAAAAACAAAACAAAAACAAAAAAAACAAAAAAAAAAAAACATAAACAACCCAGCTGTCAGAAACCCCAGGTGTCAGAAACCTCAGGTGTCAGAAACCCCAAGTGACAGAAACCCCAGGTGTCAGAAACCCCAGGTGTCAGAAACCCCAGGTGTCAGAAACCTCAGGTGTCAGAAACCCCAAGTGACAGAAACCCCAGGTGTCAGAAACTTCAGGTATCAGAAACCCCAGGTGTCAGAAACTCCAGGTGTCAGAAACCTCAGGTGTCAGAAACCCCAAGTGACAGAAACTCCAGGTGTCAGAAACTTCAGGTATCAGAAACCCCAGGTGTCCGAAGCCCCAACTGTGTGTCCCTCAAATGCAAAGTCCCACATTCCTAGTTGTCCTGGTCATAGCCTGGAGACTCAGACTCATGGACCCAACCTAAGTCATGCATGCTCCCACCCCTCTGACCAGTCACATGGATGTAGGGATATGCTCCTCTGGTGGTCCAGTCTGAGTCACTTTCCTACCCCTGAAAGAAAGATAGCCACCAAGAGGCATCATGCTATACTTACCACCAGGGTAAGTATCATGGGACCAAGAAGGCAAGAAGAGAAAACAGATTCTCTTAAAATAGGTGTAGCTCCTCGTGATAGAGGCTATCTACGCCTGTTGTATCACGGCTAACGGGTAAGGCAGATCCTTGAGGTTCTTGCTGGATTGTATGTGACTGAATTCTGTAACCAACTCGTTGTGTTCATAAAACAGTGTGTGTATGCCGGGTCTCTGGCCTCTCACAACTACTGGGATAAATAGCACCATGCCTTTACTCCCGGCTATGAATACCTAGAACCCTTGAACTGAAACATGCAGTAGGTTGTACGTAAGAGTTCTCTGAAGATGGAGTGGAGGCATAAGTCATGTTGCTGTTGGGTGAAGGGGAATTCCAATCCCTCTGTTACACTGCAGAATCCATTGAAGTCATCTGTCTTTAATGAGTCTCACTCCAACTGATAAACGTTGCCACTCATGGGAGGGAAACAAGCAGGACCACATTCTCTTCAGGTGGCTGCTTCTGTCCCCCTCCGTGGATAGATTCCTCCAAGCAGAAACAAGACAGTAGCAAGTGTGTGAATTTATGAGGAGTAGCTGAGTTGACACCGTGAATGAGCTGCTGCTACCCGGGTTTTGTGCTCCCTTCAGAGGCTGCATTTATTAGAACTCAGCTTCCTTAGAGGATCTTTCTCTGACCATTCTTAGCTTCTTCTTCTTCTGTGTGTGTGTGTGCGTGCGCGCGTGTGTGTGTGTGCACTTGCATGTGTGTACATTGTGTGCCCTGGGTATCGTCCTTCAGTGTCTGCCCGCCATTTGTTGAAACAAGGTCTCTCATTGCTCTGGAGGAGCCTCAGGTAGGGTAGGCTGGTTAGGCAGTGAACCCCAGGGATGTTCCTGTCTCCCAGTGTGGTATTACAAGTGTGCAATACCTGGAGTGGCTCTATTATTATCATCATCATCATTATTATCATCATCATCATCATTATTAATCATATGATTATTATTATCATCATTACCTGTATTCTGGTACTTGAACACAAGTCCTCATATTTGCAAGACAAACACTTTACTGAGTGAACCACGTCCCCAATATTCCTTGTTTTTCTTTGTAATAATGCTAATTACTTTGAAGTTAGCATGCAAGTTGTCTCTCCCATTAGGATATAAACAGTGGGAGTACCAAGGCCATGGATGCTCAGCTTCCAGGTACTTAACACATGCTAGGCACTTGGTGATAAATGAATGAATGAATGAATAAATAAATAAATAAATATTTTTTTTAATTTAAAAATTGGGACTGGTAGGGAAGCCCCAAGTTGCCTCCAGGCTTATGGCCTTTGCCAAAAAGAGAGTCTACATGGTAATTGTAGAAAAGAAATCAATCAATGGTCATAGCGTTAGAAGTGGCCCATCCTCTACAGGCTTCATTTACTAACACACTGTAGGAGTCCATGCCTGAAATCAAAAAGATGAAAAAGGAACAGGCGGCTGCCGAGTCAGCAAAGTTCGTCAAGGCAAGTTTGTTCCGCAGCGTTAGCTGTCCTCGAGGGTCAACGGAGAACCCCTGGCCTTGCCATCAGCAGAATTTTAGATGAGGTTGCACTGCTCCAATTGATTGTAGTTGCCTAATTTGATATGAAAGAAAACATAATACAGCCAGTTATAGCATCTGGGGCGGCTCAGGAGGGCGGGGTGCCGTGTTCCCCGCTGCGGGCTAAGGACCGAGTACCGTCAGTTCTGAGATTCTGAGGCCAATCCAAACCCTCTACTGGTTGCCTGTAGGTTTGGATCGGTGGAGAATTCCATCTGTCAGGGCATTTGCTGCATCATAACAGTTGTTGGATTCCCTTCAGGCAACAGATGAAGAACTCAGTCTACCGAAGCCGGCAGTCTCTGAACAGCCCGAGTCCCGGAGAAACTGAGATGGACCTTCTGGTCACACGAGAGCGACCCCGGCGTGGAATCCGGAACAGCGGATATGACGTAAGTGTGTGGTGGACTGGGTGGACAAAAGCTTCCCTGAAAAAAAGTCAGGAGGACGCAGCATTCCATAGTATTTCATGTTTTGGAGTTTCTAGACGCCCAGCAGTGTTTTCTATGTGGTGGTGGGGCAGGGCGATAAGTGGTATGGCGTATGGTTGTTGTTTGTTTTCCTTTTTGGCGAAGTGAATTTTGCAGCACATGAGCGTGATTGTGCTTTTTAAGTTGTGCTATTCTGCAGTGGATTGTTGACCCGACATTCCAGGGAGATTGTAAATGGTCTTAATTCCTTCTCCCCTTACTAGTAGAAACATGGTAAGAACGTAGCACTGCGTTAGAGTTTGTGGAACACTAGCTGCTTTTACTCTAGAACAGTTTTGAAGGTCTGGATTCGTTCCCGATGTCGTAACTCCTTAGCAAGCCATAGGAACGAAGAAATGTCAACAGAGAGAGCTGATTCCCTGTGACAAAGCACAAGCGGTGAGTCCAGCTGAGTCCAGACTCAAGCACTCCTCTCTGCCCCATCCCCCAGAGGAGGAGGAGCAATCTGGGACCAGCCCTCTAGACCCGGACATCCTGAACCTGGAGTTGCACCCAGGAGCTCATGTGAATGACACCACACTGGAGATGGAGAAGCACGCTGCTCCTCCTCCGCCTCAGAGTTTCAGAAGATTCTTGATGTAATTGCAGTTTTATTAAAAACAAAACAAAACACTTCTTTCTCATTCCCTAAATATATCTTTAATTACAAATTAATTGTTTTCTATAACAAGAATAATAATTCAAATACTGGAGAAACATACAATTTGAGAAGTGATGATTTAAGTAGGACACTTGATATTTTTAAAAATATATATGTCGTGGATTTGAAAGCAAGAAGAGTTTTCCCCCTTTGAGAGTCATCACTGTTTGGCATAAGTGCTTAAAGTGGGCTTTTTAAACGGTCCAATTTAAAGCAGGTAATTTGAATCTCCAGTGATCTTCCTTGATTGAACTCTAATGTGGTGTTGGTAGTGACGTTTATCTCTTTTCTCAAGCGCTGAGCACAGAGCGCAGGGTCTCTCACTCACTCGGCAAGCGTCGGTCACTGGCCCACCCATCCTTTCTCTTCTGTGACACTGATCATTTGTTTCTTTGCTCGAGATTTCATTTTACAAAATTCTAGACACTCTGACCACATGTTATGAAGTTACATCTTTGCTTTTCTGTTAAGCTCTTCTAACAGACATTTCCTCCTTATAAGAAATCATTCTGGGCTGGGGCCATAGCTCAGTGAGTGAGTGTGTCTGCTGTCTCTCACCTGAGTTTGGATCCTCAAACCCCTGCCTTGAAGTTGTGCATGGCTGCAAACGCCAGCACCCTGAGCCCTAGAGGTCATTGGCTAGCAAGTCTAGCCGAAAAGGTGCACCTCAAGTTCAGTGAGAGACCCTACCTCAAAAAGTAAGGCGAAGTAACCAGAGGAGTGGTTCAGCAGTTAAAGTACTGGCCACACAGCTGGGAAGATGGAGTCAAAAGCCCCAGAACCCATGTATATGCCGGGTAGGCATGACAGCTTGCCTGTGACTCAGAAGGCGGAGCAAAGGACCCCCAAAGCAAGCTGGGTAGCAAGACTTGCAATGTCCGTGAGCTCTGGATTTGACTAAGAGACCCTGCCTCGATGAAGAAGGTGGAAGAGAAATCAACCTCACATCAATTTCGGACCGCCACAGGCATGCACGTACATGTGCATTGGAACACACATATACATGCACACATCTACACACACCACATTGAAATCACCCTCCCACATATACACACAAACGAATAAACACACACATAAGTAAAATAAACTACAGCATTGGCTTTACAAAACTCAGCCTAAGCTTTATGTTTCCTGCCTTCCACCCCTGTCACGAGGCCAAGAGCATCATTCCTAGAAGCTTGCTTAGTTTGGGGGACTTTTTTTCCACTCAGACCACTGAGATATGATAGGTGCTTCAGTCAAGATAAGCATTAGTAACTTTCTCGTAAGAGTCTAGGCAGAGACACTTTCATGGTTGTGGGGAAATAGGCCAGAGGTTTTCCAACAGTCTGAAAAGAACACAGCATGTTTGGCCATGTCGCAAAACTTTCAACACCTACCTGTTACTTCAGAAGGTCAGGTCAGTGAGCTACCTGGGATAATAGATTACTCATACTTCACAGATGCCTGTGAGCAATTTTGCGTGTAGTGACAATTTTGGAATTTTATTTTCTTTAAAGAACATAGAGATATAAATAGAGTATGTTTTGGTTTTAATACCAGGTGTGGGGTATGGGGCTGCTTCAGATTGTCCACAGCAACTGTGATTTGCCTCGTGCTCTAACAGAGGCATGGTTTTGCCAGCTGCAGATGGCTCTGAGATTGTGTGACATTTGGAATCCTGGAGACTTTACAGAGGGTATATACATGCTAGGGCCCTGAGAGGCATGGCGGGTTGCTAATTGTTGGTTGTTGGTTGTTGGTTGTTGGTTGTTGGTTGTGGTTTGTTAAGTAGTTGTGCACAAAGGGGAAACAAGAAGAAAAAGAAATTAGATATCCTGACAGTGAAGATCAAACTTGTCCCAAGGAACTCAACACCCTAATTGGCAAGAAGTAGTTTAATCCCTGACTGTATTCGGAGATCTCTTTCCTTTCCTCTCTTTCCTTTTTTTCCTCTCTTATCTAGCATTAGAGAGTTGGAAAGGTGGGAGAATGCCCCGGCCTGCAGGGGTTCAGCGGAGACCTGGGATGGGACAGGAGGCACCAAGAAGGAGAGCAAGTCTATGGTCTGATCAAGCTCTCAAATTTTATTTCCATGCAGTGGCTTATAAAGACAAGCAAGCGGGAAGGCCATGCAGGGTCCAAGACCAATTCAGTCACCACCCTCCCATTGTTCTTTTGGTTCCTGTTACAGTAAACCACAAATTGCAGGTGTGCTGATAAGAACAGATAACCTTCTAGGTTTCTCAGGGGGTGTAAGTGGACTTGACATTCCTGAAACATTCCTAAGACCGAGGGTGTGTAAGCCGGCTTGGCTCCTGGCAGGAGAAAAAGGGTGTAGAAGGGTGGAAGAAAGAATAACCAACAATGTAGACAAAGACTGGCTGTGTGTGTGTGTGTGTGTGTGTGTGTGTGTGTGTGTGTGTGTGCTTTTTTTGAAAAATATGTGTTATCTTAAAATCATTGTAAGTCTATTTAGGAAAAATGCTCACATAGGAAATAATTGTAAGAATTTAGACTGTGGACTAAAGGCTGTCTCCCTTGTCTCTTCTTGAGCCTTTAGTCATGAAAAGTAGTTAACCTTTCTTGCCTGCACAGTGCAGACCAATCCTATTCTGCTCACTTTACGTGTGCTAACTAGTTGGATTTTCATGGTTTCCAGTCACTAAATCCCTTGCCAAGAAGGGGAAACCAGAGCTCCAACTAGTTCCATAGTTTGTCTGCCTTCTGGGGTCATGCTCTTAACCACCATGCAACGTGGCTTCTAAATACACTCTTCCTTGCTATTTAGCTGATCTCACATAAGACACGTCCTGTATTTCGGAGCCTCTGTGGGAGACCAGATGCAGGTCTCAGAGGAATCCTTAAATTGAAAACTTTCATATGAATAAAAAGATCAGCAAATAAAGAAGAGAAAGAAGTGAGCGATAGCTTTAAACAATGCATTCATTTTCCAAAAATGTCAAAGCACTCCTGGCAAAAGAATCCATTAGCCCAGCAGTGAACCTGTCACTTGGTTGGAAATGTGCCAGTCCGCCTCCTAGGTCTGGAGTTCTCAAACTAGGCCAAAATATTCAATCCTTTCTGCCAGGTTAAGAAAACATGATGCTGTGGGAACAAAAAACCGTGAAGATTGATTTAATTTTGAATTTACCAAACGTTGACTACTTTAGAATCCCAAAGGAAAAGCTTACATATAAAAATAAATGCAGAAATACACAAATAAGCAGGGGAACTGTGCTACACAAGCAAATCTTAGCCATAGGATGGAAGACAGCCTAGCCTGTTCCGAAATTCCCATAGCCTCCTTCCAGCCCACCTCCACCCTCTAGGGACTTGGCCTCTTCGTTTGGACCCAGGGCCCCTCTGGTTCTGCCTCATTGCCCCTTTGAGCCCTTCCTCTAAGGACACTTCCATTTGTTTTTGACTCTCGTTGACCCACAGAACCACTCTCTACTAGGGACCAACAGCAGCCACAGTAGGCTGGGATGTAGATCATAGCATCCCTCAACCTACATCAGAGAACCTTCTGCTTGAAGTAAATGATAATTAATCCGGAGGCCCACAGCTGAACAACGTGCAGAGTGAGTCTTTGGAACACTCGGCCCTAAATAGAATGTCTTCATCAACTCCCTGCACTCGAGGCTTAGCATCCTCTCCAGAAGGAGAGGTAGAACCCATCCATGTCAGAGCCAGAATTGGTAGATGATTCCTAGGAAACAAGTCTTCCAGTCACAACAGGACTGACCCACAAAGAACTCAACATGACACAACACAGACCTACACAGGTTCAAGCCAGATGGGATCTCAGTCCTGACAAGGACAAGTAGACACAGTCCCACCCTCAACCAAGAAGTTACTTGCAATTGATACCTTCCGGGAAAGGGAAAGTAATATCAATCACACTCCAGGCAGGCCTCCTGCCCAGGGGTAGTAGCAGCCACAAAATTGACACCATGTGGGTTTTTTTTTTCCATTAATTAAAGTATTTATTCACTTTACATCCCAATCACAGTCTCCCTCCTCCCAGTCCCTCCTACTCATACAACCCCCTCTCCCTCTTCTCTGAGAAGGGAGAGCCCTGCTGGGTACCAACCCATCTTGGCACATCACGTCACTGCAAGACTAGGTGCATCCTCTCCCATTCAGGCCAGACAAGGCAGCCCCGCTGTGGCTAACACAGAATCCACAGGCAGACAAGGGTCAGGGACAGCCCCAGCTCCACTTATGGGGGGACCAAGCTGCACATCTGCTGCGTCTGCTTGGATGCCATGGTTTTTATGTTTGCTTTTTGTTTTATTTTGGTGGTTTTTGTTGTACTGGATTTTGTTTGTTTTGATCTTCGTTCTTACTGAGGGGTTTGTTTGCTGAGGAAGGAGAAGGACTGGAAGGAGGGTGGGAGGGAGAAAGAGAATGAAGTTGGGTAGATACGGAAGTAGGGAGTACTGGGAAGAGTTGCAAGGGGGAAGAAGATGAACAAAATATATTGTGTGAAAGCAATTTAATAGTAAATATGAAAGGGAGAAATCCCCAAATATCAAGAGCTATTGTATCTGAAGAGAGAGAGAGAGACCACTGCAAGAGTTTGGGACTTCCATGCTTTGCAGCCACAATTCAAATTTTCCTGTTCAGTCAATCAGCCAGAACGCTCAGTGGTGTGACCTACTTAGTAGCCATTTCCTAGGCGAACACACTCATGACAAAAGGATGAATTGTGTTTTAAAAGATGCCCTAACCTGATCACTTTAACAGGCAAAGTAGATCGTTGAACCATTTTTTTGTTTTGTTTTGAACTTAATTCCTCCTAATGCATACGGTAGGTAGAAAGCAGAGTATGAGACTAAATGTAGAAAGGGGGGAAAACTCCTAAAATTAAAAAATATATATTTTTGTCTTTTGTGTATGCATGCATTTTCTGTGAATGACATGTGTATGTGTGCCTGTGCGTGTGTGTGTGTGTGTGTGTGTGTGTGTGTGTGTGTGCATGTACACCTGTGTGCTTAGGCCCTTGGACCCATGTGTACCTGTGAGGGGCCAGCGAAGGATCTCGGGTATCTTCCCAGAGTTCTCTCCACCCTGTACCCACCCTTCCTCCAAGGTAGAGGAGCTCACTGGTTTCCTATTAGGCTGACTTCCAGCAAGCCTTGGTCATCCACCGGCTAGCCAGCAAGACCGTCATTCCCGAGTCTCCATATCGACTCCCCTTTGCCCTGGGACTGCAGGTGTATACCTAGTTCCTTTTTAAGATGATTTATTTTTACTGTTTATTCATTTGTATGTCATGCCATACATGTGTGTGTGCATGCTTGTGCATGCCACTGCCCATGCAAGCAAGAAGTAGACCTAGAGCCATAGGCCGTTGGGAGCCACCCCATGTGCGCACTGGGAACTGGATGAACTCTGGTCCTCTGCAACAGCAGCAAGCCCTCTTCTCTCTAGACTTCTAAGTATACATTTCACTTAAGAAGTTGATCTTTTTTTCTGAGCTGGAGGGATGACCCAGCAGTCTGGAGTGTGTATTGCTTTTGCAGAGGATGGGGCTGGTTCCCAACACCCACACAGGATGAGTCACCACCACCTGTGCTTCCAATTCCAAAGCATCCGTCACCATCTCCTGCTCTCCAGACACCTGCATTCCCATGACAGACCTGATGCGCAGACACACATAGGCGTATAATTTTTAAACATTTTTTAAAAATCTTTTTTAAAGCTTGTCTTAAAATAATAAAATGTTATTTTATAATGAAAACCATGCCGAAAATAATGAATCTACGAAGAGAAGAAAAGAAATGTCCCACCATGATTCTTGGGCACAAAAGTACTGAAATTTCTTCCCATATTCCCAAATCACTTACCCCAGCCTTTGCTTCTAGAGGTCTGGGAACATTCAGATCACCCCCAGGATTAAAACTGCACCTTCTCAGCTGGTCAGTTTGTCCCTTTGGGGGATGCTTGCTTCCTTGCTTTGCAATGCTGGGTAAGTAACCTGGGGCTTCCTGCATCCTAGCTAGGCAATCATTCTACCACTGAGGTACACGACCAGTCCTGATGTCACTTTTGAGCATATTAAACCCACCTTTCCCCTAACTCCTCCGAGATCTGCATCCTATTCCCCAACCCCACCTAACTTCTAATCCAATCTGTGCCACCCATAGAGTCATGGGTGTGGGGCCATCCACTGGAACATGGCTGACCTACCAGGGAACACCTTAAAGAACACCGTCTTTTTCTTACCCCAGAAGCCATCTGATGTGTTCCTGGGAGTTTGAAGAAAATATGACAGAAACAGAAACGGCTGTAAGCATTGACAGTGGGGGAGCCCCTGAAATGGTTGTTTGAACCACGGCTTTGAGAATGAATATTAACCTCTGAAAAATAATGTCATCATTATCAACTGGGGGGTCTGGATCAGGTTTGTTTCCTCTGCCAGTTAAGGAATTAAAAAGCAGGAAAAAATCTTAACCACAACAGGTAACAGCAGGGAAAATCTCTGACGCAGCAGGTGGAATCAACAGAATCAACGCCTACTTCTGTTAGGGGTGGCAAGGCACACAGAGAAAGAGTCCCTGCAAAGCCGAAGGGAGGGGGGGGACTCAGGAAATGAGTGTTCGGGCCCTCCTGGAGGCCTGCGGATTTTTTTAAGTCATCGATGGCTGGAATTGGGGTCTTCTTCTCTTAATTTGGTCAGTTTAAACAAAGGTGAGGAAGCTGACCGGTCTAAACTTCGGGTAGCCCTGTCCTGCTCTGGCTTTCAATTTGTTAAAAAGTCATCTTCTGGCAAGCGTGTCCTGTTGGTGGGAGGAAAGAGCCTCCCAGGCCATTATCTCAAGCTGCCAGGTCGTTGCCCCAGATGAGGAAGGTGCAGAAGTTGGGACTTGGCCATCTTAATTCTCTGCCTGTGGCCCCTTCCCCTGTCTGTCTGTCTGCCTGTCGAGGATTCGTCTAACTCCCAGTCCCTCACTGTAATCTGTTTCCTCTGAGTTTCTCTCAAATCCTTCACCTGAGGTTCCACACACTAGAACTATAGGTGGCCCGTGATGCATAGAGGCTTTACTTGTGACATTTTCGCTTCCGGGTGCTCATAAAGCAGTGTGCATTCAGAAGAACCTGAATTTCAGATTTTAAATGTTGGTCTGTCCCTGGGCTCATGATATATGGTTCCCCATGGTGCTAGGAAATGGCTCTGAACCATGTTTAGACAGCACGTGATCTCAGTAGTGAACAAGCACACTCTATAATGTCCCCTGTCATAGTCTTTTGGGTACATTTTGTTTTGTGGTTTTTGTGCTCAGTGTGTTTACCATCAGTAAATATCCATGGAAGAGTCAACCTCTTTATAAGCAGCCTTCCTGTTGCATGGTTTTGCCCATCTGTAGGCCACTGTAACTGTTCTGAGCATGTTTAAGGTAGACTGGGTTATGCTATAGTGTCTGAGAGGCCGGATTTATTAAATGCTTTTTAAAATCGGTATATTATCAACTGACTGAGACAAAAGCCAAGGGCCATCTGTGTGTGACAAGCTTTCCTGGAGCGGACCAACAGATTCACAGCTTAAGAGGTGAGCAGTGGGTTTTAAAATCTTCATAAATAGCACTGATCCCCAGGCACCTCTCAGAAGGGGCCATGTCACAATCACCGGACTTCATTCCAGAGGCATGTTTCGAGAAAATGTTTTAACAGACTATCAAAGGGGGAAAAGAGAGAGAGAGAGAATAGCAGTCAGTTCCTGCTGAAGTAACAAAATACCAAACAAAAGCGAAGCGGGGAGGGAAGGGTTTGTTTTGACTTGTGATTTGAAGAGATACTGTCCATCAGGGAGGAGAGGATGGGTGATAGGAGAGAGTGGCTGCTCTCATTACATCCACGGTGAGGAAGCAGACAGAGAGGCCGCTGATACTTAGCCCTCTGGCGCCTGTTTATCCAGTCAAGATCCACAGGACAGGACTGCCTATATGCAGGATAAGTCCTCCCTGGTCTCTCACAGACACACCAAGACATGTGTTTCCATAGTTACTCTAAATCAAACAAGTTGACAACAACTTGACACAAGCACATCACCCTTTGGCCCCTAGGAGCTCATGTTTCTCCCATGGAACCAAGGCAAAACTGAAGTCTAGCGGTTCGGTCATTACATCTGAAGTCAGCCTCATTCAAGTTTTCAGGACATGGGAAGAATCCAGCCACTCTTTGCCAGAATGGCTATAAATGGCCTCTAGCTCGGTCCGCAGTGAAGTCCTAGTTCTCTGAAACTACATGAGCTATGACCTCCACTTCATGTTTCTCGGGGCACCTGACCTCCTACATTCCCACCAGGCTGGCTCGTTAGGTTCCGCTTACAGCATCCTAGGGCTTTTCCCATCTAAAGTTCCAAACTCTTCCCCATTCCACAGGCAAACCAGTTCCAGAGATCTGAAGACCATGTGGTCGGGGTTATCACAACAATGGCTCCCCTTTAGTTCCCAGGTTTCTGTATTACTTGTCTCATTGCTCTGACAAAAGCAACTTAAAGAAGGAAGTATCTATTTTGGCTTACACTTTGAAAAAAAATACACACACACACACACACACACACACACACACACACACACACACACATATATATATATATATTTCGTGATAGCAATGGAGGTGTGGTGGTAAGAGGGCAGGGCAGCTGGGCACATTGTGACCGTAGCAAGAGCAGAGAGAAATGAATGCTTAACTCACTTTCTCTTTTTTATGCCTTCTGGGACCCCAAGATAGCACCACCCCTATTCAGGGTAGGTCTTCCCTGCTCTGTTAGATCTTTCTGGAGACACTCTCACAGACGCACTCAGACTCATGTTATCATGATGATTCTAAGTCCACTCAATGTGACAATGAAAATTAATTGTCATAGACATTGGAGATGACCACTAGCTCAGAGCTCAGTCCCCAGCTGATGAAGCCTGGATACATTTTGCCTTGTGTGACCGGTGTTTACGTGAGTAGCCATGTGCTGACAGGATTGCCAGCGCCCTTTGCCACAGGTGAACAGTGGTTCCAGGAAGGAGGCCAAGAATTGGAATAGGTATTTGGAGAGGTTGCTTCCACATAGAAGGGGATAGGATATGATGGGGATAACATGTGGAGAGCTGCCCTGACTGTAGGCAGTAGGCCATGGCAACTTTGGAGGGTTTCTAGGTCATCCTGTTGTGAATGAAAAGCATTCTGGCCCCCAACTCCCTCCCTCTCTCCCAGCATCTTCTGGCTTTAATAGAGACAAAGGCAGATCGTAGGCGTACCCTGCAGTGTTGGAGAGGTTCCTATTGAGGGTCCAGTTTGACTTCACTGGGAAGCAAAGAGCTAGGTTTAGGGTTTGCCCTTTCCTCTGGTTGATCGTGTCCTTCATTCTAGAAGCAACCTGCATGTTGCTCCCTTAACTAGCTTCTCTCTTGTTGATCCTTATCCCACCTATAACTTTCCTACACGGTCCCCCAGAGCAGCATTTAACTTCTTTTCCCACCTCTGCCAACGAATCTACACTGTAATGGCTTCAATTTGATATACTGCCTTGAGCTCATTTGCAAAACACTTATTTTTATAGGACTTGCGGTCTGAAGGAGATATCTGATAATAGGAACTCAGACGTCCTAGGAGACCCCAAGAGGTTGAGGTACTTGATGGTAAAGGAGCTAAAGACAAGGTCCTCATCTCATCAGGCTGGTGACTGTCCAGGAAGACATTGACCTTACCAAGCTGGAAGCCACTTAGCAAGGTGTGAGGATGTAAGTAGAAGATGTGATTCTTGACTGTAGGGTTGTGAGGCAGCAGGAGTACCGGAGCAGCCTGGTGACTTCACTCATGACCATGGCTCTGCAGGCCCAGGGCTTCTCCGCCATGAACACAGCTTTCCACTGACAAGTGACAGACCTTCCTTCTGCCAGGACCTCTCAGGTGCTCTCTACCTGCTCATCCCGTAGGATTCCCTGTGCTCTAGGTCTTCCTGCTCTTATCCTGGGTTCCTGCCCAGCCACCATAGCCTCTCAGATTCTCAGACCCCACTGCCTGTTGGCCTTGGAGTAGTCCCGAAGGCAGTATGATCTTTGTATAAATACCTGTTGTCAAAGGGAAGAAAGCAGGGCTGGGGAGAGTTAGAAGCCAGACCATGGCTACCATTAGGTCTCAGATGACTTCCCTTGGAGCTTAGATGGCCCAGCAGAGTTGTGTTGAGCTTGAGTGAAAGAGTTTGGCTTTACAGACCAGTCATGGGTATTTTAGGTAAAGGTCCTGTTTTAACCATGGATAAGTGTTCCTAGGAAGCTGATCTCTGAGGTGGGCAGCTGGAAGTGAGCCCAGCACCTGCCCCCTCTTCTCCTGAGAAGCAAGCCAAGTCTTCTAGTTTATTCTATGCTTATGTGCCCTTTGGCCTACTGGGGATCCCTAAGCCTTTGGGGAACCAATGTCTGTTGGTGTTCACATGAGAACACGCCTAGGTTTCACTAGCCCTTCCATGGCTCTGGGTGAGGCTCCTGAAGGGTATGAAAAACCAGTTCTGTCCAGGTTGTGATTAGTGGTTCAGAAAGGTCTAGGCTTGCTGTGACAATGAACTTGGGTCGGGGGTGGGGGAGGGTCCCGCAGGAGGTCTGATCTTCCCGGGACGTCCCACAGCGCTGGCCAGTACAGTCACTGTTGTTTACCTTCACTGACTGAGTGACCTCTACCACACCACACAATCTGTAACGTCAAGCCCGCACCTCACAAGCTCCCACAGCTCCAGACCTCTGTGCTGTGGCTGAAGCAGCCATATGCCGATAGCTGGCGCCTCCACCCCATCACCCAAACCATCAGCTGCAACTGAACCGCCCTTCCCCAGGTTGCATCATGTGGTTTCTTCGCTCTCTGTATTCACGTGTGCTTATCACTCTGTGGGGAACATGTCTTCCTGCCAGCTCCATCTAAAGTTAAGACCTGGGACTGGATAGTTCTCATGTGCATGGGATGTTGGACAGTATCCCTGGCTCTCTCTACCTGGAACTGCCAGTATCTCCTCCCAGTCATGACAACCAAAAATATCTCAAGACATTGTCCTACATACTCCACAAGGTAAACATCCTGGCGTGGGCAAACCTTCAGGACTTTAAATGTCATCTTGCCCACCATCTTTTCCATCCCCCTCCCATGCCTATCTTTGGGCCTGGCTTAGATGCCCATCGTTTCTGTCCCAGTAATACCTAGTTCTCAGCCCACAGTCCTTAACTCCCACCCCTGCCTTCCGCTTGTTGACTTCTTTGTATTATTTCTCCATTCGACTCCTCAAGGGCAGAAATCATGTTTTATTCATTCCTGTAACCTCAGCACTCAGAATAGGACTGGCGTACACTAGAGTCGGTGTCTCTATTTGTTGAGCAAATGAACAAACAAGGGTGTCAGCCAAAGAGGTGACTCCTGAGCTGAGACTCGTGAAGTGGGCAGTTTATACCTCTGAATCACATACACCCTATCAAAACCGTGTGCACTGCTGTTTCTTCTGGTCTGAGCGGTGGTTATCAGTTCAGATGCTTTGGCTAAAGCCAACTCAGCAACTGTTTTAAAACAACAGGAAATGCATTGATTACAGCAAGTTCAGGGATGCTGATTAACATGTCAGCTCATCCCTCTACAATGTACAGGACTATGTTCTCTTACGCACTGGCTTGCTTCTCTCTACCAAATGGCCCTGCATTAACCAGCACAGCAGAAAATTTTCTTTTCCCAATTACGAAGCAAAGTTTATAAGTTTTACTCTGACTGTACCACCGTAGAGTAAATGCCCAGTTCTGTGTCAATCATGGGGATAGTGAGGCCGACACTGGTTGATTTACCCGAGTCAGATATAACCAGTGACCTGACACAGGCTTTGTCCCACCCTTGGCAGCTGGCTGGGACACAGGGTAAGCTGGTCCGTCGTCAACTTGTTACAAACCAGACGTCACCTGGGAAGAGGCAAACCTCAGTCGGGGACTTACTTCCTTTAGATTGGCCTGTAGGCAAGTCTCTGAGACATTTTCTTGATTAATGACTTGATACGGGAAGGCCCTGCCCCCTATGGAAGGGGCCACCCCTGGGAAGGTGGGCCAGGATTATTACAAGAAAGCAGGCTGAGCAAGCCAGGAAGCAGCACTCCTCTATGGTGTCTGCCTCAGCTCCTGCTCTGACTTCCCTCGGTGATGGGACTGTGGCCTGGGAGCGTAGGATGAAGTGAAGTCCTCCCTCCCTAGAGTGACTCTGGTCAGTGTTCTACCACAGCCAGAGAACCAGATGAGAGCACAGGAAGGAAAGGACGGTGCCAAGACTGTCGCCCTGCGGGCTGCTTGAGAAAGGACTTCTCTGAGGAAGGAGTCCCGCACACTCCTCCATTTCATTGTTCCCTTCCTCTTTGGGTGGCCACTCAGGAAACAGCCAACCTGAGGTGGTACCGTGGCTCCAGGGTGGTACTCAGGTGTGCACTGTGGCATTGGGAAGCCCTCACTAAGACGGCCGTCTGTGCATCTGAGGTGGATGTGAAAGAGGTGGTGCCAAAGACACTCTGTACAGCTGTCTGGCCTTTGCAAGGCTGAAGAGGAGGAAGGACATATCTGAGAAGATGTGGGAACAGTCTGTCAGCTATGAAATAGTGCTGAATCACAGGTGAGGACCTCCCTGTCCATTTCTGGCCTGCAGCAACAGGCCAGAAATTAGCCAAGGTGACTAATCTCACAAAAACACAAAGCAGCTTTCCCTGATGCTTTCCGACTGACTCCTTTATTTTTGTTGGATTATTTTTTATTTACATTTCAAATGTTATTCCCTTTCCCCCACCCTGACATTCCCCTACACTGGGGCATGTTGAGCCTTGGCAGGACCAAGGGCTTCTCCTCCCATTGGTGCCCAACAAGGCCATCCTCTGCTACATATGAAGCTGAAGCCATGGGGCTGTCCACGTGTTCTCTTTGGATGATGATTTAGTCCCCGGGAGTGGTTGGTTGGTATTGTTGTTCTTATGGTGTTGCAAGCCCCTTCAGCTCCTTCAATCCTTTCTCTGACTCCTCCAATGGGGACCCCATTCTCAGTTCAATGGTTTGTTGCTAGCATTCACCTCTGTATTTGTCAGGCTCTCAGGAGATAGTATATCAGGCTCCTGTCTGCATGCACTTCTTGGCATCAGCAATATTGTCTGGGTTTGGTGGCTGTATGTATATGGGCTGAATCCCTAGGTGGGGCAGGCTCTGAATGGCCATTCCTTCGGTCTCTGCTCCAAACTTTGTCTTCATATCTCTTCCTATGGATATTTTTGTTCCCCCTTCTAAGAAGGACTGAAGCATCTGCACCTTGGTCGTCCTTCTTGTTGAGCTTCATGTGGTCTCTGGATTGAATCTTGGGTAATCCGAGCTTTGGGACTAATATCCATTTATCAGTGAGTACATACCATGTGTGGGTTTTTTTTTTTTTTTTTGGTTTTTTGTTTGTTTGTTTTTTTGTGATTGGGTTACCTCACTCTGGATGATATTTTCTAGTTCCATTCATTTGCCTATGAATTTCATGAAGTCATTGTTTTTGATAGCTGAGTAATATTCCGTTGTGTAGATGTACCACATTTTCTGTACCCGTTCCTCTGTTGAAGGGCATCTGGGTTCTTTCCAGCTTCTGGCTATTATAAATAAGGCTGCTACAAACATAGTGGAGTATGTGTCCTTGTTGTATGTTGGAGCATCTTTTGGGTATATGCCCAGGAGAGGTATAGCTGGGTCCTCAGGTAGTGCAATGTCCAATTTTCTGAGGAACCTCCAGACTGATTTCCTGAGTGGTTGTAACAGCTTATAATCCCACCAACAATGGAGGAGTGTTCCTCTTTCTCCAAATCTTCAACAGCATCTGTTGTCACCTGAGTTTTTGATCTTAGCCATTCTGACTGGTGTGAGGTGGACTCTCAGGGTTGTTTTGATTTGCATTGCTCTGGTGACTAAGGATGTTGAACATTTCTTTAGGTGTTTCTCAGCCATTTGATATTCCTCAGCTGAGAATTCTTTGTTTAGCTCTGTACCACATTTTTTAATAGGGTTATTTGATTTTCTGGAGTCTAACTTCTTGAGTTCTTTATATACATTTGATATTAGCCCTCTATCAGATGTAGGATTGGTAAAGATCTTTTCCCAATCTGTTGGTTGCCATTTTGTCCTATTGACAGTGTCCTTTGCCTTACAGAAGATTTGCAATTTTATGAGGTCCCATTTGTCGACTCTTGATCTTAGAGCATAAGCCATTGGTGTTCTCTTCAGGAAATTTTCCCCAATGCCCATGTGTTCCAGGCTCTCCCCCACTTTTTCTTCTATTAGTTTGAGTGTATCTGGTTTTATGTGGAGGTCCTTGATCCACTTGGACTTGAGCTTTGTGCAGGGCAATGAAAATGGATCATTTTGCATTCTTCTACATGCTGACCGTCAGTTGAACCAGCACCATTTGCTGAAAATGCTATCTTTTCCCACTGGTTGGTTCTAGCTCCTTTGTCAAAGATCAAGTGACCATACCTGTGTGGGTTCATTTCTGGGTCTTCAATTCTGTTCCATTGATCTACCTGTCTGTCTCTGTACCAATACCATACAGTTTTTATCACTACTGCTCTATAATACTGCTTGAGGTCAGGGATGGTGATTCTCGCAGAAGTTCATATATTGATGAGAATAGTTTTCGCTATCCTGGGTTTTTTGTTATTACAAATGAATTTTCAAATTTGTTTTTTCTAACTCTATGAAGAATTGAGTTGGAATTTTGATGGGGATGGCATTGAATCTATAGATTGCTTTGGGCAAGATGGTCATCTTTACTATATTAATCCTGCCAATCCATGCGCTTGGGAGATCTTTCCATCTTCTGAGATCTTCCTCAATTTCTTTTTTTTTTCCTCCATCTTTATTAAATTGGGTATTTTTATTTACATTTCAATTGTTATTCCCTTTCCTGGTTTCCAGGCCAACATTCCCTAGCCTCCCCCTCCTTATATATGGGTGTCCCTCCCCGTCCTCCCCCCCCATTACCGCCCTCCCCAACAATCCCGTTCACTGGGGGTTCAGTCTTGGCAGGACCAAGGGCTTCCCCTTCCACTGGTGCCCTCGCTAGGCTATTCATTGTTACCTATGTAGTTGGAGCCCAGGGTCAGTCCATGTATAGTCTTTGGGTAGTGGCTTAGTCCCTGGAAGTTCTGGTTGTTGGGTATTGTTGTTCATATAGGTCTCAAGCACCTTCCAGTTTCTTGTCCTTTCTCTGAATTCCCAATGGGGGGTCCTTCTCCAGTTCAGGGTTTGCTGCTGGCATTAGCCTATGTATTTGCTATATTCTTGCTGTGTCTCTCAGGAGAGATCTACATCCGGTTCCTGTCAGCCTGCACTTCTTTGCTTCATCCATCTTATCTAGTTTGTATGGGCCACATGTGGGGCAGGCTCTGAATGGGCGTTCCTTCAGTCTCTGTTCTAAACTTTGCCTCCCTATCCCCTCCCAAGGGTATTCTTGTTCCCCCTTTTAAAGAAGGAATGAAGCATCTGCATTTTGGTCATCCTTCTTGAGTTTCATGTGTTCTGCGCATTTAGGGTAATTCAACATTTGGGCTAATATCCACTTATCAATGAGTGCATACCATGTGTGTTTTTCTGTGATTGGGTTACCTCAGGATGATATTTTCCAGTTCCATCCATTTGCCTATGAATTTCATAAAGTCATTGTTTTTGATAGCTGAGTAGTATTCAATTGTGTAGATGTACCACATTTTCTGTATCCATTCCTCTGTTGAAGAACATCTGGGTTCTTTCCAGCTTCTGGCTATTATAAATAAGGCTGCTATGAACATAGTGGAGCATGTGTCTTTGCTGTATGTTGGGGCATCTTTTGAGTATATGCCCAAGAGAAGTATAGCTGGGTCCTCAGGTAGTGGAGTTCAATGTTCTGAGGAACCTCCAGACTGATTTCCAGAATGGTTGTACCAGTCTGCAATCCCACCAACAATGGAAGAGTGTTCCTCTTTCTCCACATCCTCGCCAGCATCTGCTGTCACCGGAGTTTTTGATCTTAGCCATTCTGACTGGTGTGAGGTGGACTCTCAGGGTTGTTTTGATTTGCATTTCCCTTATGACTAAAGATGTCGAACATTTCTTTAGGTGTTTTTGGCCATTCAATAATCAATTCCTTTGAGTTTGTTTATGTAGTGGATTTTGTTGATGGATTTCCATATATTGAACATCCCTGCATCCCTGGGATGAAGCCTACTTGATCATGATGGATGATAGTTTTGATGTGTTCTTGGATTCGGTTTATGAGAATTTTATTGAGTATTTTTGCTTCAATATTCATAAGGGAAATTGGTCTGAAGTTCTCTTTGTTGGGTCTTGTGAAGCCCTAAATGTAATTAGGGCTTCATAGAAGAAATTGGGTAGTGTTCCTTCTATTTCTATTTTGTGGAATAGTTTGGATAGTATTGGTATTAGATCTTCTATGAAGGTCTGATAGAATTCTGCACTAAACCTATCTGGTCCTGGGCTTTTTTAAGTTGGGAGACTTTTAATGACTGCTTCTATTTTTTTAAGGAGTTATGGGACTCTTTAGATGGTTTATCTGTTCCTGATTTAGCTTCGGTACCTGGTATCTGTCTAGGAAATTGCCGATTTCCTCCAGATTTTACAGTTTTGTTGAATATAGGTTTTTGTAGTAGGATCTGATGATTTTTTTAAATTTCCTCTGATTCTGTAGTTATGTCTCCCTTTTCATTTCTGATTTTGTTAATTTGGACACACTCTCTGTGTCCTCTCGTTAGTCTGGCTAAGGGTTTATCTACCTTGTTGATTTTCTCAAAGAACCAGCTTCTGGTTTTGTTGGATTCATTGTATAGTTCTTTTTGGCTTCTACTTGGTTGATTTCAGCCCTGAGTTTATTTCCCTGCCATCTACTACCTTGGGTGTATTTGCTTCTTTTTTGTTCTAGAGTTTTTAGGTGTCCTGTCAGTTGCTAGTGTATGCCTCTCCAGTTTCTTTGGAGGCACTCAGGCTATGAGTTTTCCTCTTGGAACTGCTTACATTGTATCCCATACGTTTGGGTATGTTGTGCCTTCGTTTTTATTAAAGTCTAAAAGTCTTTAATTTCTTCATTTCTTCCTAGACAAAGTTATCATTGAGTAGAGCATTGTTCAACTTCCAAGTGTATGTGGGCTTTCTGTAGTTTTTTGTTATTGAAGCCTTAGTCTGTGGTGATCTGATAGGATGCATGGGATTATTTTTAATCTTCTTGTATCTCTTGAAGCCTGATTTGAAAACCAATTATATGGTCAATTTTGGAGAAGGTACCATTAGGTGCTGAGAGAAGAAAGTATATTCTTTTTGTTTTAGGATGAAATGTTCTATAGATATCTGTTAAATCCATTTAGTTCATAACTTCTCTTAGTTTCAGTGTGTCTCTGTTTAGTTTCTTTTTCCATGTTCTGTCCATTGATGAAAGTGGTGTTGAAGTCTCCCACTATTATTGTATGAGGTGCAATGTGTGTTTTGAGCTTTAGTAAGGTTTCTTTTACGTATGTAGGTGCCCTTGTATTTGGGGCATAGATATTTAGGATTGAGAGTTCATCTTGGTGGATTTTTCCTTTGATGAATATGAAGTGTCCTTCCTTATCTTTTTTGACATGTTTTGGTTGAAAGTCAATTTTATTTGATATTAGAATGGCTACTCCAACTTGTTTCTTGGCACCATTTGCTTGGAAAATCCAGTCTTTTACTCTGTCCTTGTTACTGAGGTGTGTTTCTTTGTATCTAAAAAATGCTGGACCCTCTTAAGTGTCCAGTCTGTTAGTCTATGTCTTTTTTATTGAGGAATTGAGTCCATTGATATTAAGAGATATTAAGGAATAATGATTGTGTTGGAATTTTTCATCTATTATCCTTTGTAGGGCTGGATTTGTGGAAAGATATTGTATAAATTTGGTTTTGTCATGGAACATTCGGTTTCTCCATCTATGTTAATTGAAAGTTTGGAAATAGTAGCCTAGGCTGACTACTTTTTGAAACAGTTAAAACTAGTTTAGTCAGGCAAGTGTGGCTTATAGAGTCCCTTCAAAGTTCACAAGCAACACAGGGACTGTGCTGTAGTTTCTGGAACCTGGCTGTGAATTATCAATAGTTGCTTCACCAGTCTGTTCTTTAGGGTACTGTGTATAAAATGGGCATGCATGTGGTCCTATATCTCATGGGATTACTGTGAGAACAAATGGGCTGATGCTGGCAACACTGTATGGGAGGAGGAGGCAGAAAGTGGTACCCATGGCTTTCAGACTCTACCATCAGTGAGTGATGCCCTGTCTTCTGGCCTCCTTTCCATCCCAGTCCTGTAGGCATCTTCCATCTGCTGTGAAACGTGTCCTGCACCAAGGAAAGGACTAAACCCTACCTAAAGGGAACCTTCATGAGATGTAACTGAAGATGGGTTTGGTGATGGGGACCTGAAACCTTACCTGTTATTCCAGCACATACTTTCCAAACAGCATGGGCCAGTGGATATTCTAACCATCAGTCTTAAACCCCACTGTACATGATAAACAGCAGGCTATGGGATTAGAAATGCTGAGCCTGCCCCTCAGGCTCCTGCCGCATGCTAGAGATGTTTGCAGCAGAAATGACATTGAAGACTTGATAGTTCTGTCTCTCCCTGCCCTGTCTGTGTGGTCTCAGTTTTCACCATTTGGAAGATTAAAAGCCAATGAGGAAACCCCATCCTGTCTCTTCAGCTTGCCCAAAATGCAGAAACCACACTGTCTTTCAACCTATGGCCTCACTGTGATTGCAGTGGGTCGTGGAATGAAACGTGAATTTTTGCAGCAGAGAGGTCACCAAACTCTTCTTTAGACCCCAACCTGTGCCGATAAGGGCCAGTCTCTGTTTTATTGGTGGAGACTCATTTGAGATGTAAGCTCAGAAGGAAGTGGCTGCAGCGTTTCTCCACTGCTCTGCCAGCCTTCCACAAAGGCAGAGCCCCTGGAGTTTGTTTTCCAGAAGTAGCTTTCTAAATATATCCCTGCTTCCTGGGCAAGGCAGGCAGCATGTGGGCCTGTGAGATCCAGAGCAGGCATTAAAGAGGGGAAGCTGTCCTGTTTAGTGTGGGCCCGGGACCATGATTGGTGGAGAGAAAAAGCAGGAAAGGAACCAGTTCCATTTATCATGCCTGGGGTTTATCTTTTTAGCTACCACCCTCGGCCTGCTCTTAGCCCCCTGCCAGGCACGTGTAGAATTTGTGGAGACTGTTCCTAGTAGGGTGGAGCTGCTGATTAATGCCAAGCAGAAAAACAGAGCCTTGTAGCAAATTGTGGGGTGGCAGGGGATTTTCAATGTCTCATCCTCTAAAATGCAGTGTTTGGGTGCGGCAAGTGTGGAAAGTAGAGACCTTTTAGAACATTCCTCACTTTGAGGCCCATGCCTGGGATTCTGGATTGCATGTTCTTAAAGACTCGCAGCTCCACTTGCAGTGTGTCTGTCTTGTTTGTCCTAGAATTGTGAAAATGCCTTTCCTGCTGACGACTTTTAGACAGAGATGTTCTTTAGGATTTCAAAAAACTATTTTTTAGTTTCAGTCAATGAGTATTTATTGTGGTCTCACAGCCATCTGGGGACTCAACAGGGAGATTGCCTCCAGGACCTTGCAGTCCAGTAGAACAGAATCAAAGGTACAAAGATGGACATGGGAGTGCCAGAGGGACACTGGAGGTCCAAGAAGCTAGCTGAGGCAGTAGAGGAGATAGGGGCTGATCTTACTGTCTTAGCCAAACATAAAGGTCTCTGGGAAGACTGCTTCTGAGCAAGGACTGCAAAGTAGAGCCACACATGTTAGCCCCCCCAGGAGAGGAGTTCCCAGTAATGGAAAGGTTCAGACAAGAACACCATTCGGGAGCCCAGAGATCATCAAATGTATGTGTAGCAAGAGTCCTCTGAGGAAAGGACCAGCCTTGACTCCATCCTTTCTTCTTCAGTTCCCCACTTCCAATCCATCAACCAGCCCTGTTGGTCCTGTGCCAAAATGTCTGAACTCACTGGCATTGTTTGCCCATGACCACCTCATCAAACTCCTGCCTCTTCTGCCTGGAATATTGCAAGAGCCTCCTAAGTAACTTCCCACAAATCCCAGCCACTCTTCCCTCCTGCTTAGAAGTCTCTAGGTGTTTGTAGTTGCCCTTTGAAAACAGTCCAACCTTCTTACTGTGGCTTTTTTGGGACCTTTGGGATCAGTCCAATTCTGACAATTTGGGCTTCAGCCACAAGGTCATGTCTTGGTTTGCTAGGGACACAAAATGGTGTCAGTAAGGAAGTGTGCTTCCTCAGAGCTTTAGGGACTCAAAGTCTTAGGTCACCATGTGAGGAGGATTAGTTTGCTCTAGAGAATGGTAGGGAGGATCTCCTCTCTCCTTGGTGTGTAGATGGGAGTCCTGCTGAGTGCTCTGTTGTCCTCCTCTGTAGATGTCTGTGTCCACCCTTAGAAGGACGTCTGTACTATTGATTTAGGGCACACTCAAATAACTTCATTTTAACTTAATCAACCTCTAAGACTCTTGCTTTCCAAACAGGATCACATTCTGAGGTCCTAGGGAATACCAATGCAGGGCATGACTTTGGAGTCACAATTTCATTCCATAATGGTTTTTCTTTGTTGCACATCCTAAGCTTTTTCCTATTTTAAGATGCCTAGCTTAAGATCTGCTGCCCTGTGGTAAGCACATAGCCAACCCCTTTGCCTTCAGGTCTTCAGAAATATCATCTCCTTAGGCAGGTCTTCCTTGACCAGCCCCATCAAACCAACTATACTGTTTCAGCCCATTTTATTTATTTTATCATGGTGAAACTGATATATTAAACTATTCATATCTGCAGTAAATAGGAATACCCTTATGACCACCAACCCAATCAAAATACAGAACCACTTTCTCTCTCTCTCTCTCTGTCTCTCTCTCACACATTCCAGATAGTTTCCTCACATCCAGAGCGACCACTATCTGATATCCACCATCACAGCCCTGTTTTTCCTGGACTTGTATAAATGAATTGTTCAGTACATCCTATGTGTCTGACTTCTCCAACTCAAGATTCTCCTATCCTATTGTGTTACCAGTGTCTTGTTCTTTTCTATTACTGTTCTCATATAAATTCAATGCCATTTGCTTATCTTTCATCCTACTGTGGGAAATTTGGGTTGTTTTCACTTTAGTGCTGGTATAAAATATACTCTGAGAATTTAGTTATATTGTAAACACATGTTCTCATCTGTTTCAGAAAACCCAGAAAAAAAATTCTGGGTTGTAAAGTAGGTACATAGGTCTGACTTTTTTTCTAAACTGCAGACTTAGAAATCATCGAATCTTTTCCCTCTTACCGTGATGGCTATTCAACCCTACTTCTCTGTCTCACCAGCACTTATTGTTATTAGACTGTTTTATATAACTCATTCTACTGAATCTGAAGTGATACAGTTTTCCCAGTTACTGGTGATACCTGTGTATTGGACATTTTGATAAATGTCCTTTGTTGAGGTATCTTTCCAAGCGTATTGTACCATCTTCAAGTTGGATATCGTTTATTCATTTATAGATGGTATTTGCATATCCTGAATATAGACTCTAATATTTTCTGCTGGTCAATAGTTTATCTTTCCATTAGTGTATTCTTTTTCAAAACTAGTTATTAATTTTGTTGAAGACTTCAAGCTACAAAATGTTCCCCAAGGCTAAAATGGTAGGACTAAGTTTGTGAAATAGTTTCCATAAGTCCTGCGGGTCCTTAACAGAGCTATAATGTCCCTCAAATTTGTTCCCATGGGGTTTCAGAAAGAAACTGAGGTCACATGAGTTTTTACCCACTGCATAGGCAGCCTTGGTGTATGAGACTGGCTTGCTCTTTGGAAAATGACATGTGAGGCCCAAAAGTTGACTCTGAGATACATTCTGCTCTTCCAGGGGACCCAGGTCCAATTCCCAGAACCCACATGGCAATCACAACTGTCTGTAACTCAAGGTTCCAGGGGATCCAACTCCTTCTTCTGACTTCTGCAGGCATGAACACAGCACAACACTTGTACATGCAGGCAAAATATTGCAACACATAAAATAATAAAGTGAGCAAATATAAAAAGTTCTTTTAAAGAAAGAAAACAATGTGATTAGATGTAGGTGCTCGTCCAATGGGAGGGCACCACAAAAATCCAAAACCAGGGCCCCCTGTGTTCAGGGAATAAAGAATGGTTTTAATTTCTCTATGGGTTGTGATCCACCATAAGAAATTTCATAATGAACCCAAACCTAAAATACATACATATTCTCTATACCAACAATTCCACTTGTGTAAATTTAATCTAGAGGTAAATTTGTGGCTGTATGCAAGTTTAATCACAAGAATATCCTTTAGAGTTTGCTATATGTAGTGAGATATCAGATCACAGAGTAGAGTATATTAACTATAAACTTAAAACTCCTATGATATAGTTATGAATTCTTTAAAATGATTTCTGATGAGTGCATATCTATTGACATATAATATTACATATAGTGCTTATATATGATAATATATAGACACATAAATGTGTATTTTTTGAGCCTTACATGGTGCCTGGAGAGATGGCTCTGCAGTTAAGAGCACTTGCTTTTCTGCCAGCACCCACATCAAACTGGCATACAACCACCTGAACTCCATTTCCAGAGGTTCCAACACCTTCTTCTGGCCTCTGAGGGCACCTGCATGCATGTGCCACATCCTCACACAGATGCATACACATGCACATAAATAAAAGTTAAACTTTTTTAAACTTTATATATTGTATGCATTTACATACATATATATGCTTATTTTCTGTTTTAAAAAAATCAATAGTATATTCTGAAAGAGTGTCTAAACCAAAGAACTATGCAAACAGCAATAATTTGTAGACATCTCTAATCCTCTATTCATATTTTTCATATATGTGACATCATACTCAGCGGTCATGCTGGTTAGTTTTATGTCAAATTAGCACAAGCTAGTCATCTGGGAAAAGGGACTCTCAACTGAGACAGTAACTCCATAATATTGAGGTAGAGACGAGTCTACTTAGCATTTTATGAATTAGTGCTTGGTGTGGGCAAGCCCAGCTCACTGTGTGTGGTGACAGCTCTGGTCAGGACGCCTCCCTGAATTGCAAATAAAAGCAGACTGAGCAGTCCATGAAGAACAACCAATAAGTGTCTGTTATTCTTTCTGCTTTAGGTCCTCTCTCCAGGTTCCTAGCTCAAGGGCCTGACCTGACTCTCCTTGATGGTGGATAAATGTGAAGGTAAGCCAAACCAATCTTTTCCACCTACAATTTGTTTTAGGTCATGATGTTTATCACAGCAAGAGAACCCCCTGACTAAGATGTGGGCCTTTTAAGTTCTCCTCACTTTCTCTCCTTCCCACTTGGCAGCTACTTCTGTTCCTCTCTAGAAAAAGCCTACTTAAAAAACCCTATCTTCCACAGCCTTCCTCTCTCAACTGTGCTGCCCACACTTCCTGTTCTCTATCACAGAAGCCAGAGGATTTGGTGTCAGAGTATGGCCCACTTAGAAGGGAAGGCTGTCGTGGGCAACTATGTCATTATCTGATCTGTCTGGCAGGTAGAGGTGCTGGGCAAAGGGCAGTATGTTGAAGTGCTCCAGCATTTATGACCTGTAACCTCTTCCATATACACAGAAACATCTGGAAGGACATACACGAAGGTCACAGTGTTAGCTACAGTCACCCTGGCAGATTGCAATGGGTTTCATTTTCTTTGTTTGGATCATCTCTGTGTTCTATTTTTTATTATTAGTAGCAGTCATTCCTTCATTGCTTTTTTTCTCCTTTCAGAATTTCTATTGAGGCATATTTTTGATTACACACACACACACACACACACACACACACACACACACACACACACACCTAGCTTCCCAGGATTTTCACACTAGGAGTTGAGAATGAATGCTAACTTGCTAGTTAATCTTAAAATGTGTTCTCATTCCCAATATGGCAGACAGATTTGCACCCAAGCCCACCATCAGTCAGTGGGGAGGCATTAATTTTGTTTATCTAAGCATAAGACATCATCAGTGAACCTAAGGTAAGAGAAGGGGCACGGGCCAGGTAAGCCAGTGGTCATGGTACCCCTCATCTGAAAATGGACACATCTGTTATATGACCTGTGAGGCTAAGCAGGGCCACACATAGGATAGACTCCTCATATCACAGGTCCTCGAGCAAATGTGAATACCCACTATATAGATTTCTCTCACTTAACGGCTGATCAATGGCTTCAGACATATAGCTCTGGATTGAGCTATGATGACAAATGCAGATGGAACCCCAGAGGAGGTCAGAACCCCTGAGGAGCATTGGGAACAGTTGATTGCTTATTGCACATTATTGCGAGAAGCACTTGTGCTTATATGGTGACGCTATATCTGAGGTCAATCCTAGTAATTTTCCCTCTCTGTCCTTGCCTCAGAAGTCTATTCCTGCTGGCCAGAGCACACACCTATGAGGTGGCAAAGATCTGTTTGTGTGTACGGTGGGCAAGGGCTTTGTTTGAGGATTTTTCAGTGCTTGGCAAACTTTCTCATCTGGCTGGTAAAAAGTAATTATATGAGTTAATATTACGCTGGGTGTCGTAAGGTAAAAAGGGTCAATGTACACCAAGTTCTGGGGTGGTGCCTGGCATAACCCTTCCCACCATTTGTCAGTTTATGCCTCTATATTATGCATCTCTCCTATGGGACAGTCCTTCAAGGGTCAGAGTCACAATTTTATTAAACTGCTCTATTAGCACAGCCCTAAAAGCAACTAAGGCTGAAGAAGCAGCTGGTCCCATTAAAACGAAGAAACACAGCCCCCATTCTGCAGGCAGAGGTGTTGAAGGTCTTCCCTTCCTATATGTGGACCTTTAGATGACTCAAAGGACTGCTGTGTGGGGAGGGATAACCTTCCCAGGGACAGTTGGAATTCAGAGACATGAGTGTCCTAATTTAGTTTAGGTGCTGTGATGGAACACCATGAACGAAACGTCTCAGGAGAAAGGGCTTCTTGGCCTTACACTTCACAGCATTGTTCATCACTGAAGGAAGCCGGGGCAGGGACTGTGTCTACCTCCTGTAGCTAAGGTAGTGCTACCCCTCACTAACACGGTTCAAGGAGGTACCCTGCCCACCCCCCACCCCCCACATTTCACAGCCCCACCCCAAGGATCTTAAGGAGGAGAGGGAGAGCACGGACCACTACTAAGACACGCACTCTTGCCCTGCCTAACACACAACTATAAATTCACACTATATATTTACTTTTCTGACTACAGATGCATAACAGCTCTGAACAGTGGTAAAATCAGAGCTCAGCTCACCTCAGTGACGTTAATCTCCCACCTGGAAGTGATCTGGCACCAAATATCCATTCTGTGTTAGGGAAAAATTGAAGATGGAGGGAGGAAGGCCGTGTGTGGGTAGCAACCAGCACTGGTGAGCCTGAGGCACAGTGGGATATGCCCATGACAACGCACCCACCTCCAGGCAACTTTGAAAATCCATTTACCTGCCTTATAATGGAGCTTGAATCAAAGACCCTTAGCTTTGAACTTCAATTCAAAATGTCCTCTGCATTATACAGAAATGTTCTTCTAGAAGTGGATTCATTATCTAGAGGATCTCTCCAAGCAAAATCTTTGCTGGCTTTTAGAAAATCACTTCCCAGGCAATGATCAAAAGCCCTCAGTAACACGACATGCCCTCACATAAAAGGATAATTTTATGTCCTATCCCATGATCTGCCTTTGAATGTTAAAATAAAACAGTAATACTCGAAATTGCTTACTATAGTTGTTTGCTAATAAACTTAGTCTTAAGCTACATGGAGAGCCTAATTTTGATCTAGAACTACATACAGACAAGTTCTAACTTGGTGACAAGATTAGAAGAGATGACTAACTTCTTTTTCATGCTGCCTGTGTTTTCAATTTATTCACTAATGTATATGTACTAAGTTAATACTAACAAAAGTAAAAAATACTTTTACAACACCATCCTCGTTAAGTTACTGTTGCTATGATATGTAGCACTATCTTGGTGCTACTATGACCAAAGCATTGGTGAAGAAACATTAAGCTCAAAATCTTTAAGAAAGTCCATCACTGAAGAAGTCAGGAACCTGAAGGCAGGAACTGAGGCAGGAGCCATGGAGGAGTGTGGCTTTGGCTTGATCACCATGGCTTATTCAGACTGCTCTCTTTAGAACCAATGACCACAAGCCAGGGATAGCGTCACATATAATGGACTTTGCCTTCCCACATCAATCACTAGTTAAGAAAATGCCCTATAGGCTTGTGTATAGCCTGATCTTATAGAAGCCTTTTCTTTTTTGTTTTTTAAGATTTATTTATTTACTTACACACACCAGAAGAGGGCACCAGATCCCTGTTGCAGATGATTGTGGGCCACCATGTGGTTGCTGGGATTTGAACTCAGGACCTCTGTTAGAGCAGTCAGTGCTCTTAACCACTGGAAACCACCTCTCAACCCAAGAAGCCTTTTTCTTAAGTGGGGTTTCCTCCTCCGATGACTTTAGCTTCGTCAGGTTGACATAGAACTATCCAGCACAAACATGAATATATCTGTGATCTTTAAAGACATGACTTGCCTGTGAATGAATTCCCCACGGATTCCTTCCCACAGTGTTTATTTATGCAGCCAAGTGCCTCATGTACCCAGTGATTCAAGTTCACGAGCATCGGCGGGCTAACAGCAGTGGCCCGGGGTGATGAGAGTGTGGATTGATGGAGATTCTACCTTTGTTGTGTCTGTTCTGTCCTACTGTTTCTGAATCCTCCAGAGACATTCACAATTCCTTGTTCAACCCTCTGACAAACATATGCCATCCTTTTACATATGACAAAGTGGAAAGGAAAGCAGCTTTTCCAAGGCTAGGACATCTTCAATGCCCTTCTCAATTGCATCTTTGATCTCTGCCATGTACAACTCCTTAATCACCTAGGCCATCCCTTGTCTCCTGCTTTTGAATTCTGAGATTTGTGTGGCCAGCGTGACAGTGTAACTTAGAACTGGTAAGAATAAACACTCACAGGCGTCCCACACAACCTATAATACAGTTTACTAAACGCCTGCCTTCATCCAATGACTAAGCGGCTGACAGTCCATGTAGACTTCCCTGGGAGCTAATGGGATTCAGTTATCCACCCCACTCAGTTCTGTAGCTACTCCCTGGATAACAGGGGCAGCTGAAAGAGAATGTTCTAGATCAGTAGATCTCAACTTGAGCCAGCATCTGAATCTCCTGGCGTACTCATGAAAACAAGACACCGGGCCCCATTCAGAACTGTTCATTCATGCCACATTATACTTGTAGATCATCTGTGTATGTGAAGGAAGATCGTGTTGCTCCCTGTGATAAGTGGAATCAGGAAATCAGCAATTCCCTGACCAATGGCTGGTCCCAGGCTCAGTTAGAATGATTTGCCAGCCTTTGGGGTATAGGCTACTCGGTGCTCCAGATTCATATACCCAAAGGCATCAGAGATTTTGAGAATGCCATTAATTTAATCAGTGAAAGCCGTTTCTCATTATTATGCTAATTAGCAAGTCTGCCACACTGGTGTAGCTGTAGAGACCTGAAGACTACAACGGTTCCAGTAAAACCTAGCCGACGGCTCCTGTCGTGGGAATTCCTAGATAGAACACATTGGCTATGACTTAAGTTAGCACAGGCTGCTTGACGCATCAGGCCCAGCGAATATTTTAGGATACAGGAAAGCACTTCATTAACAGATCATTCTGTTTGATCCCACAGACTGAGCCCGAGATCATAGAAGAGACCAACGTGGACAGAGTCCATGAGCCCCGGGGCTACGGCAGAGCACGGCAGATGAAGGGCCACTCGGAGACCTCCACACTGAGCTCGCAGCCTTCCATCGACGAAGTCCGGCAACAGATGCACATGCTTCTGGAGGAAGCCTTCAGCCTGGCATCTGCTGGCCATGCGGGCCAAAGCCGGCACCAGGAGGCCTATGGCTCCACTCAGCACCTGCCATACTCAGAGGTGGTGACCAGTGCTCCAGGGACCATGACTCGGCCCAGGGCTGGAGTGCAGTGGGTGCCCACCTACCGACCAGAAATGTACCAATACAGCCTGCCCCGGCCGGTGAGTCTGTCCTACCATCTTTGGATTAGCGCTTCCCACTAGATTCCAACAGGGAACCCAGAGCAAGGATTCGTAAATTTAGAAACAAGCAGTGCTGGAGTCTTTTCTCACCCTTCACTCACGATCCACAGACAAACCTTGTTCTTAAGGGACAGGTTCCTGTGAAACCCTATGTGACACCCCAGCGCATTTCCGTTTCTGCTTTCTCTCCTGAAAGGGTTAACCCATTCTCCACTCACTAGTGGTTTCCCCCGTTTTCAAACATGAACCCCAACTTAAATGTCCAAGAGCCCTGTGTGAAGGGCCTGTGTGTCGGGGTAACTTGACCAGGATTCCCACCTTGACCACTTTTCTGGTTTTGAAACTTCAGAAAGTTGCTTTAAGTTTCTGCAGGTAAATAAACAAACAGATAAGAACAACAAGCTACTTCCTGGTATGACGGAAGTCCCTCCTAAGTACACCAGAGTTAATACTGTTATGCACTGAACTGAACTGAGCATTGCTTGTATGCCACGCAGTCTGTGTAATGGGCCTCTGAGACAAATCCAGTGCTATTCGTCTCTCACAGAAGAGGGTGTCCAGTGCCCCAGAAGCTTAAGTTACAGACATTAGTGAGTTGCCATGTTGGTACTGAGAAGGGAACCTTCATCTTCCAAAAGAGCTTGCTCTTAACCACGGAGCCGTCTCTCCAGTCCAGAGCACTCAGCATGTTACTCATTTTAAAGTACACAGTTGGGTGACGTATAGACTTTTACATTCTTGTGCAACTCTTTCCAGGACTCTCCAGCTTGCCAACGTGACCCTCTATTCATAAAAGACAGTTCTTTTGTCTCCCCTCATAGTCCCGGAAACCAACACTCTACCTCTGTCTACAAAGTAACCTTTGTCTTTATGGTTGGCTTATTTCACTTAGCGTAAACTTCAAGTTTTGTCCATGCAGCGGGCATCAGAAGACCCTTTCTAAACTTTAAGGCGGAATAATACTCAAGTGTACACACACACTGTATCATCTTGTCTGCCGACGCGTAAGGGCTTGAGTTGTCTTCACCTTTGGGCCACATTAAGTTGTGGCAGTACTCACACAGATATAAAAATGTCCCTCCCAGTTCTTGCTTTCATTATTTTGGATATCTACCCATGAGAGGGAGGACTGAGTCAAGCAGAATTCTGTTTTCTACTGACGTATTGTGTTCTGTAGTGGTGTACCATTTTTCATTCTCTTCAACAAAGAATTTATTTCTTCACATCTCACTGATGCTTGTTACTTTCTGGTCTCTGCACAGTAGGTATCCTAATGAGTTTGAGGTAGGTCTCATTATTTTTTTTTTTGCATTCCTATAATGATACAATGTTAAGCACCTTTCCATGGTTTCGTTTGCCACTCACATGTCTTCTTAACATAATTTAAAATATATACTTTTGAGCAATGCTCAGGCATCAGGAATATAAATTTGTCATTGCCCTCAGAGAACTTTGATGAACATTGAAGCCCTGCATTCCTGGAAAATGTCAGCAACTCTAAGACCACTCAAGTCACATTCCCAAAAGACTGGATCTAAAGGATGGGAAAAATCTCACGTGGACTTTCATATATGCCATTATAAATGCTTCCCCATGACAGCATTTATATTACAGTTCCCAAGTTCACAGCGTTCTGATAATGCGCATGAGGTTGGCACCTGCCCCATCGGGGAGGAAAATTTCCTTCTAGAGATCTATGAACACCGCAATCTTAGCAATTTCTATACTCCTCCTAGGAGGCTGGCCTCTAGAAAAGGCCACTCATATCCATTCTGTTTTGATTGTCACCAACTTCAGTCTCATTGACTCATCTCCAGTCTCATTGTGAGGCTACCTGAACTTGACCCCCAAAAGTGGAATGGCTCCCACCATCCAAATGGTCCTAGGAAGCAGTTCAGAGACTCAGAGTCTGCATATCGTGATGGTGATAAGGTTAGTTCCTGAAAAATTATTAGCACAGGTCTTGCACCTAGCGAACACCCTACACTTGTTAGCTGATGGTCAGTAGACTGCTTGGTATGGTACCAGCACATTAAATTACTTGACAATTTTCATTATTGTCCAAATAGTTCTTCTGTGGTTTGGGGCCTATAGTCTATGTCTCTTTTCAGCTTTCTGAGCCCACATCTCCTCTTGCTCTGTTAAGACAGTTTAAGACACACCCTTGATGCCTGATCTCAGACAAGGCTCAGGAGCCACTGGGCTCCCCTAGCTGGCTGGAAGCTAATTCTAAGAACCCACAATAGCTCTGGGCCTCAGAGAGAAAGCTTTAGATGATCAGGTCAAATCCAATTGGTCACAAGTGAGAAGTTGCCATAGCCCTTATACCTCAGCTCAGTGAAGCCATTTACAAACATTGTGAGACACGTGATCCCTCAGGCAGCTCTTCTCTGTACTTAACACTGAGCAGGGCAAACCCATCAGAAAATGGGTGCGCTTCACAGGAATAAGGACTGGCACATAAACCAACCTGAGGGCAAACCATCCAACTAGAATGCACTAAAAAGCATCTCTTCAAATGTCAAGGTTTCCT